>NW_027591967.1:0-67116 GCF_964213995.1 Mustelus asterias
ATTTAAAAGTTCGCTGAACCTTTAGGTGTGTATTCGTGTCTGTCATTTCTCCAATGAATTCAGATATAGTGGCACCAAATGCTTTGCATTAGGAAGCAAAAAGCAAGTGTAGTAATAGTACATCAAGATTACAAACGGTTATCTATAACTTGCAAGACGGGAATATGGAAACTTCCAGAGCCGTCCACAATTGAATGGTATTTCTTTCAATTCGAATCAATGGTTGTGGAAGGAGCAGCTGGTGAAAAAGCAATGGTTGTGGAAGGGACAGCTGGTTAAAAAGCAATGGTTGTGGAAGGCGCAGCTGGTTAAAAAGCAATGGTTGTGGAAGGGACAGCTGGTTAAAAAGCAATGGTTGTGGAAGGAGCAGCTGGTTAAAAAGCAATGGTTTTGGAAGGAGCAGCTGGTTAAAAAGCAATGGTTGTGGAAGGAGCAGCTGGTTAAAAAGCAATGGTTGTGGAAGGAGCAGCTGGTTAAAAAGCAATGGTTGTGGAAGGGGCAGTTGGTTAAAAAGCAATGGTTGTGGAAGGCGCAGCTGGTTAAAAAGCAATGGTTGTGGAAGGGACAGCTGGTTAAAAAGCAATGGTTGTGGAAGGAGCAGCTGGTTAAAAAGCAATGGTTGTGGAAGGAGCAGCTGGTTAAAAAGCAATGGTTGTGGAAGGAGCAGCTGGTTAAAAAGCAATGGTTGTGGAAGGAGCAGCTGCTTAAAAAGCAATGGTTGTGGCAGGAGCAGCTGGTTAAAAAGCAATGGTTGTGGAAGGAGCAGCTGGTTAAAAAGCAATGGTTGTGGAAGGACAGCTGGTTAAAAAGCAATGGTTGTGGAAGGAGCAGCTGGTTAAAAAGCAATGGTTGTGGAAGGGACAGCTGGTTAAAAAGCAATGGTTGTGGAAGGGACAGCTGGTTAAAAAGCAATGGTTGTGGAAGGAGCAGCTGGTTAAAAAGCAATGGGTGTGGAAGGAGCAGCTGGTTAAAAAGCAATGGTTGTGGAAGGAGCAGCTGGTTAAAAAGCAATGGTTGTGGAAGGAGCAGCTGGTTAAAAAGCAATGGTTGTGGAAGGGGCAGCTGGTTAAAAAGCAATAGTTGTGGAAGGAGCAGCTGGTTAAAAAGCAATGGTTGTGGAAGGACAGCTGGTTAAAAAGCAATGGTTGTGGAAGGGGCAGCTGGTTCAAAAGCAATGGTTGTGGAAGGGACAGCTGGTTAAAAAGCAATGGTTGTGGAAGGGACAGCTGGTTAAAAAGCAATGGTTGTGGAAGGAGCAGCTGGTTAAAAAGCAATGGTTGTGGAAGGAGCAGTTGGTTAAAAAGCAATGGGTGTGGAAGGAGCAGCTGGTTAAAAAGCAATGGTTGTGGAAGGAGCAGTTGGTTAAAAAGCAATGGTTGTGGAAGGGACAGCTGGTTAAAAAGCAATGGTTGTGGAAGGAGCAGCTGGTTAAAAAGCAATGGTTGTGGAAGGGACAGCTGGTTAAAAAGCAATGGTTGTGGAAGGAGCAGCTGGTTAAAAAGCAATGGTTGTGGAAGGAGCAGCTGGTTAAAAAGCAATGGTTGTGGAAGGAGCAGCTGGTTAAAAAGCAATGTTTGTGGAAGGGACAGCTGGTTAAAAAGCAATGGTTGTGGAAGGAGCAGCTGGTTAAAAAGCTTTTAAAACAAGAGCACACTACAGTCTGAATAAACAGATCTGATCTTTGATTTTCAATTCAAATATTTCCACTCCACTCTTCCACTGGTGTTAAAACCCAGAGATTAACTATCGAGCCTCAATAATTAATGGTGGAATAACTTTCCCAGAAGTTTCTGAACCCCTGGAGTAATTTGATTGAATATGGCACAGCGGTTCGCACTGCTGCCTCACAGCAACAGGGACCAGTGTTTGATTTCCGGCTTGGGTAACTGTGTGGAGTCCGCATGTTCTCCCCATGTCTGTGTGGGTTTCCTCCGGGTGCTCCGGTTTCCTCCCACAGTCCGAAAGACATACTGGTTAGGGTGCATTGGCTGTGCTAAATTCTCCCTCAGTGTAACCCGAACAGGCGCCAGAGTTTGGCGACCAGGGGATTTTCACAGTAGCTTCATTACAGTGTTAATGTCAGCCGACTTGTGACACTGATAAACTTTAACTTAAAAAATGATTGTCTGCATTGGATTGTGAGATTAAAGCGCTCTTTTCCTCAAGATTCACATTCCATCTGTGACAATAAATAGCCCTTTTAATTTCGCTCTTAAAGCTTTGATGGAAGTGTGAAGGAACAGTGAAAGCAGCAAATAACAATTATATTAACCATGAGTACTCAAAATGTATCATTTTCCTTCATTTCAAAATCTCTACTCCTGGATTTCCCTCCAACCTTTTGTTCCAATCTTCCTGTCCTTCGTTATCTCATTCACCAGAGAACAGTCACTTCCATCCACACTGAATACTTTTTTACTGTTCTTTGCCACTCCGTCTTACCCCGTCTTTGCATTCCCCTCTCCAGGGGAACAGTGTGCAGCAAACTTCTGTGACTCATTTTCTGTCTGGTCCCACACATAACTGCACCTTGCTCAAAAATAACCTCACTCCATGATATGTAACCGAGAATGTGACACATGGTTTACAAAGATTTAAAGTTTATTTATTAGTGGCACAAGTAGGCTTACATTAACACGGCAATGAAGTTACTCTGAAAATCCCCTAGTCGCCACACTTCGGTACACTGAGAATTTAGCACGGCCAAAGCACCAAACCAGCAATTTTTTTGGACTGTGGTAGGAAACCGGAACACCCGGAGGAAACCCACGCAAACACGGGGAGAACGTGTAAACTCCAAACAGACGATGACCCAAGCTGGGAATCGAACCTGGGTCGCTGGCGCTGTGAGGCAGCAGTGCGAACCACCGAGCTACCATGTCGCCCCCTGCTCATGCCCCCATGCTACAAATCAAGCCTGCGTTTCTCCCCAATTCACCTGAAGATGAGGCAGAAAATGTAGCATTCACTACAATGGTAGCCATTAACTCTGGTGGTAATGGACGGGATGGGGAAGAGAGCAGAGAAAATGAAGGGAAAACACACTTACCTAAGGGTTTCCCATTTTTGATCCTGTCGGCTTCATCTATAACCAGATATCGCCAATTAAATATTTTGAAAACAGATTTCTCCCTGATGAGCATTTCATACGACGTCACACAGACATCCCACTCTCCAGGAAGGAGGACATCTCTGATGAAAGCTGCCTGATGAAGTAAGAAGTGGGTTACATTTCAGTTTTCCAAACACCAGAAATTTATTTTTCTAGAAGACAATTGGGACGCAGCAGAAACAGATCTGATCACAGGCATTAATCAGACAAATTTAGCTGAATAAAACACTGACGTTGGGATTTTCCAGCCCCGCCAGCAGTGAGCAGCGTCAAGGGCAGAACAGGCAAAGGTGGAGAGCGGCCAAAGGGCAATTGGCTCTTGGCAACTCTCCAAACCATAGAATCCCTACAGTGCAGGAAGAGGCCATTCGGCCCATTGAGTCTGCACCGACCACAATCCCACCCAGGCCCTATTCTCCAAACCATAGAATCCCTCTGTCTGGAGCTCGCTCTGCCTGTCTCTCACCCCTCTCTCCCTTTCTTTCTATTTCATGGCCTTCTCGATCTTTCTCCAGCTCTCCCTCTCTGTAGTCCAGAAGATGAAATCTCCTATTACTGGAGCGGACTCAGTCCATCGGAATCTTGCGGCTTATAGATGCAGAATTTTAACTACAGGATCTTTGGGACTCTATTAGTTAGAATAGAATAGAATAGAATCCCTACAGTGCAGAAGGAGGCCATTCGGCCCATCGAGTCTGCACTGACCACAATCCCACCCAGGCCCTATTCCCGTAACTCCACATATTTATCCTGTTAAACGCCCCCCCCCCTGACATTAGGGTTAATTTAGCATGATCCAATCAATCTAACCTGCGCTTCTTTGGACTGTGAGACTTTTGACGAAGGAGCAGCGCTCCGAAAGCGAAAGGCATTTGCTACCAAATAAACCTGTTGGACTTTAACCTGATGTTGTTAAAACTCTTGCTGTGAGGCAGCAGTGCTCACCACTGTGCCACCACCTCAAGATGTTCCAGTCCAGCACACGATATTCCCTGCCACTGATGGGGCTGGAAAATCCCGCCCAGAGTGTTGCAAAGCAAGGAGAGAGCAATAAATTACTATATAATTAACATATTTGCAAATTTACACTCAAACGTTGTCTGCGTGGCAAATCTCGGATTTTAGTTATGCAGAGCAAAGAAAAGCTGATCTCCAAAGCCAGTCTCAAGGAACCTTGAGGGCTGCCGTTAACACTGGCGACAGATCCATTCTCCACATGCATGTTGAAAACATGTTTTTGAGAGAGTCGACGAAAGTAAATTCAATACAGTGAAAGGCAGGATTAATATTAAAGATTGAACAATGGCCAAATACAAAATCTCAATTTGTTAAGTATAAATTTATTAAAATTGTATCCCAGGTTTGATGAGTCCTTCATTTATTGTATTTTTATTACACAAAGTGCTTGTTCACACAACGGCAATGCTAGTGGTTATTTATTCAGCAATTTAAACCAGGTCATAGAGGTTCAGAGCATGGAAAAAGCCCCTTCAGCCCAACTTGTCCATGCTGCTCTTTTTAAACCCACTTAGCGAGTCCCAATTGCCCGCATTCGGCCCATATCCCTCCATACCCACCTAACTGTCCAAATGCTTTTTAAAAAACAAAATTGTACCCGCCTCTATTACTACCTCTGGCAGCTTGTTCCAGACACTCACCACCCTCAGTGAAAAAGTTGCCCCTCTGGACCCTTTCCTATCTCTTCCCTCTCAGCTTAAACCTATGCCCTCTAGTTTGACTCCCCTACCTTTGGGAGATATTCCAAAATGTGCCGTTATGTTTATGGGTCAGTGTTTAGTGGTAAAAAGAATCTTGCTCCCCCGTGAATGAACTGACTCTCTCGCGACTTGCCCAACAGATGCTGTCTGTCCTTTGGTACCTCACCCATGCAGCTTTTTCACACACAGGTTTTGACAGCAAGTGCTTGCGGATTACTGAATTCCTATTTGGTTAATGACAGATGTGGAGATAGCAACCAGCTTTAAGAATCCTGGCTGTTTTTTCTTGTTCCGATGCTGGGGCAGCAAGGGTAGTTGTACTTTCCCACTGGGGTCGGCCAACATGTGGCAGGAGATCCAACAAGCACTGCACGGATTACTTCCACAGCGTGCAATGCATTTTCAAATTAAACTCCATGCATCAGCTGTATTTTCCAACAGTATTTTAGGGAACATAAAACACAGTTCTTACCCTTTGATCCTTGTCACGTATTAAACAAATAGCTCGAAGAGTCGGTATCCATCTGTTGAACTCAAGCATCCAGTTGTGCAGTGTAGACTTGGGGACTAGAACCATGTGAGGTCCAGGAATGTTTCTATCATGTTTCATGTCCCCAAGAAGAGCAATAGTTTGCAAAGTCTTCCCGAGACCCTGTTAAACAAAGTAAAACAATTAATTCTCTTAGAATCAAAGGCTGTTTTTTCATCAGTTGAAGCATTTCTGAAATGTACTGGAAGAAACCATTCAGCCCATCAAGTTTGTTCTGCAATTTAATTCGATCATAGCTTATCTACATCGTAACTCAATTTATCTGCCTTGGTTCCATTTCCCTTCACACTAATCTAACAAAAACCTTCGTCTCAGTTTTGACATGTCCAGAATAACCATGTCTCAAGTTTTTTATAAAATAAAAGGCTAGGTTTTGGCAGGAAGGAGGAGAAAACAAACGTTCCAGGTTTCCGCTAATCTTTGAATGGTACACCCTCGAACATCCGGGAGAAGATACTTGTTCCCTATTTACAAACATAGAAGATAGGAGCAGGAGGAGGCCATTTGGCCCTTCGAGCCTGCTCCACCATTCATTACGATCATGGCGGATCATCCAACTCAATAGCCTCATCCTGTTTCCCCCCTCCCCCCCAATAACCTTTGATCCCATTCACCCCAAGTGCTTTACCGAGCCGCCTCTTGAATACATATAATGAATGCTTCACCCCGTTTTGAACCGGGAACCTTTCACGTTAGGCGAACGTGATAACCAGTACACTACAGAGACATTTATCTTCTTAAATCCTTTAAACTAAACATCTCACATGCCTACACCAAACAATTGTTATGTCTACAATCAATGTGTATTCATACCGTTTCATCTGCCAGGATACCATTAATGCCATTCTCAGATAAAGAAATCAGCCAATTCAGTCCACGGATCTGATAGTGGCGGAGTTTCCCTCCTTTTACATCTGTGGAAGAGACCCCAAATATTTAGAGCCTTCGACCGTTGCAAGAGTCTGCACAGAATACAGCTCAAGGGGAAATGAAATCAGTGCCATGACCAAAAGGAAAAGTATTACTGTTTCAGGAACCATTGAACTGAAAGCACCATGACAGCTTGAGACAACAAAAAGCAAGCAGCACAATCCATTTGGTATTAGGGTCTCAATGTTTGCATAAAGAATGTCAGCGTTCAGACGCAGGCTCCAAAACAAAGGTGGTGATTTTCACCACGACTACTACCATTCGAGAGCAACTAAATTGACCTGTAAAAGAAGGCCAAAGTTTATACAGAAACATAAACTGTTAAACAGAGCACCTAAACTTCACTAAGGCAAGTATGAGCAAGATTGGGAGGGCAGAGTGAAGGAATGATGGTGAGGAATCAGTTTACTGGGCTTTGACTGATTTGTAAGAAATCATTGCATGGACATTACTGGGATTTTGAATATGTTATGAGTATTTGGAGCATTGCGTGCAGTTCTGGTCATCACACTACCAGAAGGACGTGGAAGCTTTGGAGAGAGTGCAAAGAAGGTTCACCAGGATGTTGCCTGGTCTCAAGGGTGTTGGCTATGAGGAGAGGTTGAATAAACTAGGATTGTTTTCATTGGAAAGACAGAGGCTGAGGACAGACCTGATAGAGGTGGACACAATGATGAGAGGCATCGGCAGGGTGGATAGTCAGAAGCTTTTTTCCAAGGGTGGAAGTGTTAATTACAAGGGGGCGCAGGTTCAAGGTGAGAGGTATAAAATTTAAGGGAGATGTGTGGGGGAAGTTTCTCACAGAGTGGTGGGTGCCTGGAATGCACTACCAGGGGAGGTGGGGGAAGCAGGCACATTGGCAACATTTAAGAGGCATCTCAACGGGTAAATGAATAGGGAGGGAATAGAGGGATACAGACCCAAATAAGGACAGAAGGGTTTTTCTTTATTTTAGTGAGGGCATCATGATTGGCACAGGCTGGGAGGGCTGGAGGGCCTGTCTTGTGCTGTACTTTTCTTTGTTCTTTGATTGGGGAAATGCCATTTGGGAGAACAGATCATTCAGCTCACCATTTCATAGGGGAAGGAACAGATTATCCATGATTCTCAACACCAAAAGGACAGCATGTTACATGTACGCAATCTGTATGATAATCCAATTATTCCTCATGAAAACAGATGTTCCTTTTCATGTGGCGCACACTAACATGTTAAAATGGCTGCTAGGACACCATCAAAAATAAGTTGCAGCAGTTTCTACTCAGTTCCTTGGGAGCATTGGTTGAGAGGGCAAAGCTGAACAAAACAAAGAACAAGGTGAAAGGCTGATATATGAAACACATGTCATACTGGCATGAGGGAGATCTTTCAGCTTTACCCTGCATTTTATTCATGCTGAATCTGACCTCAAAATACTCAATATCCACAATATCCAGTCAGAAAATATGATGTCAGATTACAAGTTAGGCTGGAGTGAGTCCGTGGTGTCTGTCAGCATTAGTAGATTGTTCCATTAAAAAGACCCCTTATGCCAATAAATACAGCCAATTAAACCAGGAGAACGGGAGGTGCTGTTTTTGGAGATTTAATTACAACAAGCTCAAATAGAACATAGAACATAGAACATTACTGCGCAGAACAGGCCCTTCGGCCCACGATGTTGCACCGACCAGTTAAAAAAAAAATGTTCCCAAAGGTCTAATTTTGACAAAATTGAACACTGCACATCGATGAATGGTGACTGAAAATGTGAAAGCAATTGGGAAAAGGTAGTGAAAACTGAGCTACATTAACTCATGTGTGAAATAATGAATAAAATGGCTTTACACACATGATGTGGATTCTTCAAACCTTGTGCAGACATTGGTTGCCTTGCTGTTTTCTGACAGTAGCTCTTCATCCTCTTCCTGTTCCGTACGACGATGTCGATAGCTAAGAATTAAAACTGAATTGTTTTGTGCGAGGGGTTACTATTACTTTCCAAACCATTTTAAAAGAGCTGTTACTGCAGTCAATTTCAAATCCACAATCACTTCAGAATAAACAGCACCATACAAATTATTTTGGAGATTGTGCATCACTTTTGTGGTGAGGATTAGTACATAGAATCCTAAAGTGCAGAAAGAGGCCATTTGGCCCATGGAGTCTGCACCGGCCTCAATCCCACCCAGACCCTATCCCCATGATGCCGTGCATTTACCCTCGCTAGTTCCCCTGACACTAAGGGGCAATTTAGCATGGCCAATTCACCTAACCCTAATCTTTGGACTGCGGGATGAAACCGGAGCACCCGGAGGAAACCCACGCAGACACGGGGAGAATGTGCAAACACTATACAGACAGTGACCCAAGCCGGGACTCGAACCTGGGTCCCTGGAATCCAGGGGAACTGGATTAATTGTTGGATTTCACAGTGATGTGTTACAGAGCAGAAATCCAGGGGAACTGGATTAATTGTTAGATTACACAGTGATATGTTACAGAGCAGTAATCCAGGGGAACTGGATTCATTGTTAGATTACACAGTGATATGTTACAGAGCAGGAATCCAGGGGAACTGGATTAATTGTTAGATTACACAGTGATATGTTACAGAGCAGGAATCCAGGGGAACTGGATTAATTGTTAGATTACACAGTGATATGTTACAGAGCAGGAATCCAGGGGAACTGGATTAATTGTTGGATTACACAGTGATATGTTACAGAGCAGGAATCCAGGGGAACTGGATTAATTGTTAAATTACACAGTGATATGTTACAGAACAGGAATCCAGGGGAACTGGATTAATTGTTAGATTACACAGTGATATGTTACAGAGCAGGAATCCAGGGGAACTGGATTAATTGTTAGATTACACAGTGATATGTTACAGAGCAGGAATCCAGGGGAACTGGATTAGTTGTTAGATTACACAGTGATATGTTACAGAGCAGGAATCCAGGGGAACTGGATTAATTGTTAGATTACACAGTGATATGTTACAGAGCAGGAATCCAGGGGAACTGGATTAGTTGTTAGATTACACAGTGATATGTCACAGAGCAGGAATCCAGGGGAACTGGATTAGTTGTTAGATTACACAGTGATATGTTACAGAGCAGGAATCCAGGGGAACTGGATTAATTGTTGGATTTCACAGTGATGTGTTACAGAGCAGAAATCCAGGGGAACTGGATTAATTGTTAGATTACACAGTGATATGTTACAGAGCAGTAATCCAGGGGAACTGGATTAATTGTTCGATTACACAGTGATATGTTACAGAGCAGGAATCCAGGGGAACTGGATTAATTGTTCGATTACACAGTGATATGTCACAGAGCAGGAATCCAGGGGAACTGGAGTAATTGTTAGATTACACAGTGATATGTCACAGAGCAGATATGGATGTTAAGTTTGCTGATGACACAACAATAGATTGGAAAATAAATGGTGATGAGGATGTAAGGGGACGATGGAGGGACATAAATAGTTCAGTGAATTGGCAAAGCTTCGCCAAATTGTGTTTAATGGGCGGATGTGAAAATGCACATTTTGGCCTGATGAATATAAAATACACTTAATAACTAAATGGTGGGAGATCACAACATTCTGAAGGACAGAGGGATTGGGCCGTCCTTGGGCATGAATCAAAAGGGGCTAATATACAGGTACAGCAATTAATTAGAAATGTCATAAAATGTTACCATTTATTATGAGGGAATGAATTATTAAATAGGAAGGGTCAGAAATTCCTCAGATATAGGAGCAGAATTCGGCCATTCGGCCCATCGAGTCCGCTCCGCCATTCGATCATGGCTGATATGCTCCTCATCCCCATTTTCCTGCCTTCTCCCCATAACCCTTCAAACCATCACCAATTAAAAATCTGTCTAACCCCTCCTGAAATTTACTCACTGTCCCAGCATCCTCCGCTCTTTGGGGCAGCGAATTCCACAGATTCACAACCCTTTGGGAGAAGTAGTTTCTCCTCAGCTCTGTTTTAAATTTGCTGCCCCTTCTCCTAAGACTATGACCACTCGTCCTAGAATGTCCCACAAGACGAAGCTTCCGCTACACGTCTACTTTATCCACACCTTTTATCATCTTGTCAATTTGATCTCTCATTCTTCTAAATTCCAGTATGTTTCCAGTGTGCAAGGCATTGGAGAGACCACATCTGGAGTATTGTGTACAATACTTGATTCCTTATCTATAGAAAGATGGTAATGTGTTAGAAAACTGCCCCAGGCAACTGTGAATTCCTCCAACTGGTATTTAATGTAGACTTGAATTGATTTATTTTAAAACGGTTTATTTTAAACATATTGAGACCGGCCTGAAAGTGGTAGACTGGGGACTATCACACAAATGCTCTCAATCTGATGGTGTGGTGGTATTGTCACTGGACTGCGAGCCCAGAGTCCGAGGGTAATGCACTGGGCAGCCAGCTTCCAATCACACCACAGCAAATAGTGAAATCTCAATTCAATAAAAATCTGTCATTAAAGGCCTGGTGATGACCATGAAACCATTGCCGTTAAAACCCATTTGGTTCACCGATGCCCTTCAGAGAAGGAATTTATCCGACTCCAGAATAAGACCAGAGGATGCTGGAAAATCTCAGCAGGTCTGGTAGGACCTTTAAGTCTTTCATGTGAATCCAGGTCCACACGATGTGTTGACTCTGGAATGGCCCAGCAAGCAAGCTGCTCAGTTCAAGGGCAGTTCGGGATAGACCACAAGCAAGGAACTGGGAACAATCTGCACAAAATATTGGCCAGTTATTTTCAGTCTGGAAATGTAAACCTGCCGTTTCGCTCTCAGTCAGGAACAGATCTCAGTTTTACATCAATCTCTGATTTAACAGCACATTGGAGAGCTGGTGCAGACACGATGGGCCAAATGGCCTCCTCCTGCACGAACACTATTCTGTGAAATCTTAGAAAACAGGGAAATGCTGGAATTAAACTCAGCAGGTTCGGCAGCATCTGTGCAGAGAGAGAGAGAGAAACAGAGTTAACATTTCAGGTCTGTGACCTTTCCTGTGAACTGGGGAAAGTTAAAAATGTAACAGGTTTGGAGAAAGGGGCGGGTGGGACAGGGACGAAAGGAAGGTCTGTGAGACGGTGGAAGACAGGAGAGGTTGAATAAGAGAAAAGTGAACCCCCCCCCCCCCCCCAGAGCCAAACTCCCTCAGAGGCTCCCACACTGCATTCCAACAAACTGAACTGGATTGGACTGAATGGGAAGTCATGGGAATGTAACCCTCACTGAACTTCATGGATCAAGTACATTTCTGGATGGAAATTAGCTGCATCGACTCCAGCCTGGTTGTTGGTGTGAAACAGGAGCTGATGTCTATCTGTGTGTGTGTGTGTGTGTGTGTGAGTCCCTGCCTGCAGCTCCCAGAGAGTTTAAAATCCTGCATCTGTCTCTCTGCAGAGCTGCTGGTTAAAGACACATTTACAGCATTTATCAGACAGAAACTTCACTCTCATTCTCTCCCTCCCCTCCCCCAGCCAGTGCTTCTGTTAAAAAAAGGCTAAACGCTTTATTTTGCAGCTCTGATCAGTGGGGAATCATTAACCATGAAGCACAGGGCACACACACACACACCCGGACACACAGCATTGTAAATCAGAAGTGGGAGTTGTAAACGCAGCAACAAAGAACTTTGCAAGATCTTGTTTCAGTTCAGGCAACTTAAGGAAAAGTGAACTTTGCAAGAATCGGCAAAGGGTGCAAACCTGTAGCGGATGGAGTCCTGGATGAACAAGTTGTACAATCCACATTCAGACCTGGCCTCTCTCTCTCTCTCTCTCCCTGGCAGTGCAGGGCTGCTGGTTCATTTAAATCCATCTTCTCTCAGCTACCAGTGCTGGTGATGTGAAGCTGGGATGGGGGGGGGGGAAGGGAGAGCCTTGGGATGAACCATTTGCCTGGTGCTCACTAACCCCCACACACACAAACACCCCCCCCCCCACACACACTCAGAGACAGGTTGGTGTTGGACTGGCCCATACCTGGAGTAGGTGGGTTCAGGTGAGGTGGAGGCGCTGTGGTTAGATGGGGGGGTGATTGGGGAGGTGTGGACAGTTTGAGTGACTCAGTGAGGTTATAAAAAGGCTGAGGCTCCTTTGTCCAGTCTCTCTCTCCACGTGGGTTGGTAAGTATCAGGTAAGCTGTGTCTTTGTGAGTGAGTGAGTCAGTGTGTGCTTGCATGGAGTTCCAGCTCTGATATTTTAACTCCCCCCCCCCCCTTTCCCAGCACAAAGCCCCTGTTCCTGGATCTCTCTCCCCGCCATGGGAGAGGGGATGGAAGGAGTTGGAGAGATCACCGAGTGAAAACATGTGCGATGGTGAGTATGAACCTCTTCACTTTCTGTCTGCACCTTTCCCGCCTCAGCCCTGCTTTTCTCTCTGTTTACAGCCTCCTCTCAATCTCCCTCTCCATCTTTCTCTCTCTCAACATTTCTCTCTCTCAATCTCTCTCCCTCTCAATCTCTCTTCCTCTCAATCTCTCTCTCTCTCAATCTCTCTCTCTCTCAATCTCTCTCCCTCTCAATCTCTCTCCCTCTCAATCTCTCTCCCTCTCAATCTCTCTCCCTCTCAATCTCAGTCCCTCTCAATCTCTCTCCCTCTCAATCTCTCTCCCTCTCAATCTCTCTCCCTCTCAATCTCTCTCCCTCTCAATCTCTCTCCCTCTCAATCTCTCTCCCTCTCAATCTCTCTCCCTCTCAATCTCTCTGCCTCTCAATCTCTCTCCCTCTCAATCTCTCTCCCCGACATCCCCCCCCGACATTCCCCCCCCCCGACATTCCCCACCCGACATTCCCCCCCCCGACATTGCCCCCCCCGACATTGCCCCCCCCGACATTGCCCCCCCCCCCGACATTCCCCCCCCGACTTTGCCCCCTCTGACTGCCCCCCCGACTTTGTCCGAACCCTAACCCTCCACCTGACTTGCCCCCCCCAACATTGCCCCCCCCGACATTCCCCCCCGAATTGCCCAGCTCCCCCTGACTTTGCCCCCCCCCGAGTTTGCCCCCACCCGAGTTTGCCCCCACCCCGAGTTTGCCCCCCCTGCTACCCCTCTCCATCTGTTCCCCCAACGCCTTTCCCCGCGCCACCAACAGACCCAAAACCCGCTGCTGAATCCCCCCCTCCCCTTACTGCCAATGCCCTATAGATACCCCTCTCAGCTCAATCCCCCCCGAACCCCTCTCCTGAATCCACTCCCAATCCTTTTAAACCCCCCGCCCTCAGTCTCTCACCCCCAAATTCCCCTCTCCCCCCCCGCCTCCAGCTTCCCACCCCACCGCCTCCAGCTTCCCCCCCCGCCTCCAGCTTCCCGCCCCCCGCCTCCAGCTTCCCCACCCCCGCCTCTGCCCCTCCCCCGATCCCCTCTGCCCCTCCCCCCGATCCTCTCTGCCCCTCCCCCCCGATCCTCTCTGCCCCTCCCCCCCGATCCTCTCTGCCCCTCCCCCCGATCCTCTCTGCCCCTCCCCCCGATCCTCTCTGCCCCTCCCCCCGATCCTCTCTGCCCCTCCCCCCGATCCTCTCTGCCCCTCACCCCGATCCTCTCTGCCCCTCCCCCCGATCCTTTCTGCCCCTCCCCCCGATCCCCTCTGCCCCTCCCCCGATCCTCTCTGCCCCTCCCCCCGATCCTCTCTGCCCCTCCCCCCCGATCCTCTCTGCCCCTCCCCCCGATCCTCTCTGCCCCTCCCCCCGATCATCTCTGCCCTCCCCCCGATCCTCTCTGCCCCTCCCCCCGATCATCTCTGCCCCTCCCCCCGATCCTCTCTGCCCCTCCCCCCCGATCCTCTCTGCCCCTCCCCCCCGATCCTCTCTGCCCCTCCCCCCGATCCTCTCTGCCCTTCCCCCCGATCCTCTCTGCCCCTCCCCCCGATCCTCTCTGCCCCTCCCCCCGATCCTCTGTGGCGCGCGCGCGCATCCTCTGTGGCGCGCGCGCATCCTCTGTGGCGCGCGCGCATCCTCTGTGGCGCGCGCGCATCCTCTGTGGCGCGCGCGCGCATCCTCTGTGGGAAATGTGGGAAAAGCTAACACACCGTAAGCCTTCTTAACTACCCTATCAACCTGGGTGCCAACTTTCAGGGATCTATGCACATGGACACCCAGATCTCTCTGTTCATCCACACTGCCAAGTATATTACCATTAGCCCAGTACTCTGTATTCCTGTTCCTCCTTCCAAAGTGAATGACTTCACACTTTTCCGCATTAAACTCCATTTGCCACCTCTCAGCCAAGCTCTGCAGCTTATCTATGTCCCTCTGTCACCAGCCACTTCCCTCCGCACTGTTTTCAACTCCACCGACTCTGGTGTCATCCGCAAATTTAATAATCCATCCTTCTACGCCCTCATCCAGGTCATTTATATAAATGATAAACAGCAGTGGCCACAAAACAGATCCTTGCGGTACACCACTAGGAACTGAACTCCAGGATGAACATTTCCCATCAACCACCACTCTCTGTTTTCTTGCAGCAAGGCAATTCCTGATCCAAACCAGTAAATCAGCCTCAATCCCATGTGTCCGTATTTTCTGCAATAGGTTACCATGGGGAACCTTATCAAACACTTGCTGAAATCCATATACACCACATCAACCGCTTTACCCTCATCCACCTCTTTGGTCACCTTCTCAAAGAACTCAATAAGGTTTGTGAGGGACGACCTACCCTTCACAAAACCGTGCTGACTATTCCTATTCCAATTATTCCTTTCTAGATTATTATAAATACTCTCTCTTATAATCCTTTCCAAAACTTTGCCCACAACTGAAGTAAGGCTCACGAGTCTATAATTACCAGGGTTGTATCTACTCCCCTTCTTGAACAAGGGGACAACATTTGCTATCCTCCAGTCTTCTGGCACTGTTCCTGTAGACAATGACGACACAAAGATCAAAGCTAAAGGCTCTGCAATCTTCTCTCTCGCCTCCCAGAGAATCCGAGGATAAATCGCATCTGGCCCAGGGGACTTATCTATTTTTACCCTTTCCAGAATTGCTAACACCTCCTCCTTATGAACCTCAATCCCGTCCAGTCCAACAGCCTGCATCTCAGTACTCTGCTCGACAACACTGTCCCTCTCCTGTGTGAATACCGACGAAAAATATTCAGTTAGTGCCTCTCCTATCTTTTCAGATTCCACGCACAAATTCCCACTACTGTCCTTGACTGGCCCTAATCTCACCCTAGTCATTCTTTTACTCCTGACATACCTAGAGAAAGCTTTTGGGTTTTCCTTGATCCTATCTGCCAAAGACTTCTCATGTCCCCTCCTGGCTCTTCTTAACTCGCTCTTTAGGTCAAAGATGCGGGTTCAACATTAGAAACATTGCGAAATGTCAACGCCCAGATACTGACTGTTTTTCACCCATTCAGATGAATGAAGGACATTAAGGTCCCTGTGTTTAAAGTTAATGCCAAGCTTCACTGGTGAAAGAATTTTGAAGTGAGAATTATATCCGTACATTCTTGTTCAAAGCGGGGACGCTGCTCACTGCACCACAGGTCACTCATGCAGTCAATAGTAGTTCGTTATCTGCTTATTCTAAAGACTGCGGAGTGAGTGACAAGGCCATCAAAGACACCTGCATATTGTATCAATGCCTTATACAGAACCATGAATGAGATGTGAGGTTTACAATCAATGGATACTCTGTGATACTCAATGGCCTATTCCTGCTTCTAGTTTCTTTGTTTCTATGTTGTCACTAATATATTCCACACCTTCCATCCAGCCAATTGACACAACCAGTCACACACGGATTCTGTCTTCCTGTGGTATGATCCACTTTAACATGCTTCTTGCGGCCTGGAGCGATGGATCCTGATTGTTCGAAGTCAAATTTCTTTCCATGATATACCTGACCATAGAAATCATAGAAATCATAGAAACCCTACAGTGCAGAAGGAGGCCATTCGGCCCATCGAGTCTGCACCGACTACAATCCCACCCAGGCCCTACCCCCACATATTTACCCACTAATCTACACATCCCAGGACTCAAAGGGGCAATTTTTAACCTGGCCAATCAACCTAACCCTCACATCTTTGGACTGTGGGAGGAAACCGGAGCACCCGGAGGAAACCCACGCAGACACGAGGAGAATGTGCAAACTCCACACAGACAGTGACCCGAGCTGGGAATCGAACCCGGGACCATGGAGCTGTGAAGAAGCAGTGCTAACCAGTTTGCTGCCGTGCCGCCCCAAAAATCATTCCAACTCTTACTTCCTCCCCCTGGTGTATCCTGGACAGATATAATGTTGTTACTCAAAACGGTGGGGCCGGCTCCGAATGTATTATCTTTGGACAACAGGTCCTGAAGTGCGAATTCTATCCGTAGATTCCGGCTCAAAGGTGAGGACGCTGGCCACTGCATCACAGGTTCCTCATGCAGCCTATAGTAGTTCGCTATCGACTAATTCTACAGACTGGCGTGTGAGTGACAAGGCTATCATATAATAATCGAAATGCGCAGCCAATTCCGTGTCAAACTGTTTGCGTGCAGATACCACTGCTCTCATCCGGACACGTGGAGAGTATTCCTTCCGGTTCTTGAATTGTGTCTAATAGATTGTGGAACTGAGGTGGCATTCGTGAGGCAAGTTAGCAACATGGAATACGCGAACTCGCACCTGACATTGCTGCATGTGCTGCTTGATTTTCAGAAGTCTGATTAGAAATTAACACCGTCTAATAATGAACAAATATATCCACTCCTGTGGAAAAACAACACGGGAGAATAGGGAGAAAATTGCAGCTGCCCGCAGAGGCCTTTGTATCATCGACAGCACCACGTGAGCTGCATGAAAATTGGCGGCGGGAATATGTTGTGCCTTTGTTTGAGAAGGTCTCCAGGGAAAAGCCTGGGAACTACAGGCTGGTGAGCCGAAAGACGGGACTGCTTAAGTTTCAAGAAATTATTCAGAGAGACAGGATCGACAGGTATTTAGAGAGGAAATGAATGATTCGGAACAATCAGCATGGATTTCTGAGTGGAAATTCATGTCTCGCCAAGCTGATTGAATTTTTTGAAAGGGTTAGCAAGAAGGGAGATGAGGGCAGTGCAGACCACGTTCTCAATATACACTTTAGTGAGGCTTTTGCCAAGGCACCATAATGCATTTTGCTGCATGAGGTTAAATCGCACGCGATCTAGGGTGAGGGAGCCAATTGGATGCAAAGTTGGTTTGATGACAGAAGACAGAGAGCGATTAAACAGGGCTGTTTTTCTACTGGAGGCCTGTGACCAGTGCTGTGCGTCAGGGATCATTGCTGTGTCCGCTGTTATTTGTCATTTATATTATTGATTGGATGAAAATTTAGGAGGCGTGGTTCGTAAGTTTGCAGATGACACCAAGATTGGTGGCAGAGTGGACAGTGAAGACGGTTATCTCGGATTGAAACAGGATCTTGGTCAATTGGACCAATGGGCCGATGAATGGCAGTTGGATTTTAATTCAGATAAATGTGAAGTGATAATTTTGGTGTCTTGAACCCAGGGCAGGACTTACTCAGTTAAAGTTAGGCGTAGGGGAGAGTTATAGAACAAAGAGATCGAGGAGTGCAGGTTCATAGTTCTTTGAAAGTGGAGACACTGCTGGACAGGATGGTGAAGAGAGCATTCGGCATGCTTTGTTTCATCGGTCAGAACATTCAATACAGGAGTTGGGACGTCTTATTGAAATTGTACAAGGTATTGGTGAGCCCACATTTCGAATACAGTGTACAGTTGTGGTCAACTTATTATGGAAATAATGATATTCAACGAGAGAGAGTGCAGAAAAGATTTTCTACGATGCTACCGGGGCTTGAGGTTTTGAGATTAATGGGGAAGCTGGATAGACTGGGATTTTTTTCCGTGGAGCAGGAGGCTGAGGGCTGATCTAATACAGATATATAAAATAATGGACGGCATAGATAAGAAAGATAGTCAACATCTTCTCCCAAAGATAGGATAGTCTAAAACTAGAGGGCATAGGTTTCAGGTGAGAGTGGAGAGATAGAAAAGAATCTAGAGGGTCAATTCTTTCACACAGAGGATGGTCAGTTTCTGAAACGAGCTGCCTAATGCAGTAGTAGAGGCAGGTACAATTTTATATTTTAAAAGTCATTTAGACAAGTGCATGGGCAGGATTGATGCGAAGGCATATGGGCCAAATGCTGGCAATTGGGACGAGCTTAATCGTGACAACTGGGCAGCATAGACCAGTTGGGGTGGAAGGGCCTGTTTCCATGATGTAAACCTCTATAACTCTATGACTCTATACTGAATATGAAGCTGAATGAAATTAAAAAGTAAAGAAATACAGAAGGAATGCTCAGCATGCCAGGGCGCATCTGTTGGTAGGGGCGGGGGTAGATTTGTTGCTTCAAGCTCATGTCCATTCCTGATATGGTTCAGCAATCATTTGGGATTTGTTTTCTTTTCCATTGGTTGTCCGATGCTGCAGCTCCTCCTCCTGTTGTGCACGTGTACAGTTGTATGCTGTCGCTCCACCAGGCTTGCACAACATTTTCACATAGGCCTGGTGCTGCTCCTGGCAGCATAGCAGAACATCTTCTCATTGAGCGAGTCATTGATCATTTGCTTGACGATAATGGTAGAATACTGGACCTTGAAGATGGAGTGGAATCTATAATTTCTGTTGGCCCAGAGAGCCACATGGAATACTCATTTGCTCTTTTCTGGCTCTAGGAATTTCAATTGGTTACATTGATTGCATTGCTGATGATGGCTTTGTTGTTCTATATTTACTTCATTACTTGAATTCATGTAGCACTGTTTCGGGGCATGAACTCGATTCTCCACAGCATGTGAACATAGTAAATAGAAGGAGTCGGTAATTCCTCTCTTAGCACCTGCTCCGTCATTCCTTTTGATTATGGCTGATCACGAAATTCAAAATCCTGATCCCAACATCCCCCCATATCCCATTATCAAATGAGCCCCAAGAGCGATGCCTAACTTATTCTCGAAATCACACAACGTTTTGACCTCAACTACTTTCTGTGGGAGGGAATTGCACAGATTCTCCACTCTATGGCTGAAAACATTTCTCCTCAGCTCAGTTCAAAAAGGTTTACCCCTTATCCTCAAACCATGACCCCAATTAATGAATCTCCCATTTTCGGGAACATTCTTTATGAATCTACCCTGTTTATTCATGATAGAACTTTCTGAGGTTCCATGAAGTCCCGCCTCTTCTAAATCCTAATCAACTTAGTCACCCCTCATATGACGTTATTCTAGATGACCAATGTAGAAAATAACCACTATATTTGCATGCTCAGGAATGAACTTCAGAGGCGGGAGGCAGAGACATTGGCTCCAACTATTATTTTACAAACATGAGGTAACAATCATTTGGTATAAGTTCCCGTTTATTTATGCTTTATTCCTCTAATTATAACGTTCATTCGAAGTTTTCTAAAGAAAGAAACCTTTCCGATGCTTTCTCTCTCTTTCTTCGCACAAGTTTTACCAACTGATAAAACAAAAATAATTCAAATGTCAAATCAGTTGGAAATATCTCCCCTGTCCAAAAACGTTTTGACGTGGAGATGCCGGCATTGGACTGGAGTAAACACAGTAAGGAGTCTAACAACACCAGGTTAAAGTACAACAGGTTTATTTGGTAGCAAACGCCACTAGCTTTCGGAGCGCTGCTCCTTCATCGGGTGAGTGGGAGATCTGCTCATAAGCAGCAAACAGGGCATATAAAGTTGTGGGGGTTACAGATAGTGTGGCATGAACCCAAGATCCCGGTTGAGGCCGTCCTCATGTGTGCGGAACCTGGCTATCAGTCTCTGCTCAGCGGAGGAGATGTTCAGAGTACCCTTCATCGTCCAGTACTTCCCCGGAGCGGAGAAGCTACGACATCTCCACCAGAGCCTTCAACATGTCATTGATGAGGACGAACATCACGCCAAGGCCATTCCCACACCCCCACTTCTTGCCTTCAAACAACCGCACAACTTCAAACAGACCATTGTCCGCAGCAAATTACCCAGCCTTCAGGAGAACAGTGACCACGACACCACACAACCCTGCCACAGCATCCACTGCAAGATGTGCCGGATCATCGACACAGATGCCATCATCTCACGAGAGAACAACATCCACCAGGTACATGGTACATACTCTTGCAACTCGGCCAATGTTGTTTACCTGATACACTGCAGGAAAGGATGTCCCGAGGCATGGTACATTGAAGAAACCATGCAGACGCTACGACAATGGATGAATGAACATCGCTCGACAATCACCAGGCAAGACTGTTGTCTTCCTATTGGGGAGCACTTCAGTGGTCACGGCATTCGGCCTCTCATATTCGGGTAAGCGTTCTCCAAGGCGGCCTTCACGACACATGACAGCGCAGAGTCGCTGAGCAGAGACTGATAACCAGGTTCCGCACACATGAGGACGGCCTCAACCGGGATCTTGGGTTCATGTCACACTATCCGTAACCCCCACAACTTGCCTGGACTTGCAAAATCTGACAGGCTGCCCTGTCTGGAGACAATACACATCTCTTTAACCTGTGCTTAATGCTCCCCCCACTCACTTTGTCTGTACCTTTAAGACTTGATTAGCTGTAAAGACTCGCATTCCAAACATTATTCATTGTTCTGTAAATTGAGTTTGTGTCTTTATATGCCCTGTTTGCTGCTTGTGAGCAGCGCTCCGAAAGCTAGTGGCGTTTGCTACCAAACAGACCTGTTGGACTTTAACCTCGTGTTGTTGGACTCCTTGCTGCACAAACGTTTTGTCATGGTCAACTGTCTGCCAGGCTCGCTCTTTCATCCTGACAAACGAACCTTGGATATTTCTTGATGTTAATCTGATGTATGGTACTGTCAGTTGTCCCAGGGTTAGCAGATGAATAATCGTCAGTGTTGGATCAGTAATTGATAGTAATAGCGTCTTTTGTGGCTATGTTACGACCAGCGAATGAAAAATGCAGTCCCCCTAACATTATGAGAGGAGCAGGAAGATGTGGTCGATGGTGAGTGCAAAAAGGAGGATGTTGACATTTCAGGACATGGCGAGATAGAAATGTAGAAGGCATTTGAGTTTAAGATTTTGAAAAAACATTAAGGTAATCAAGTCCCCAGGAGCAGATGGGGGCTAACCACGTATACTGAGAGAGGGGAGGGAAGAAATTGCTCAGGACTTTGCCAAAATCTTTGCATCGTATTTAGCCATGGATGAGGTGCCAGAGGATTGGAGAACAACTAACATAAAACAGAGAACATAGAAAAGCTCCAGCACAAACAAGTCCTTCAGCCCACAAGTTGTGCCGAACATATCCCTACCGACTCAGCTTACCTATAACCCTCTATCTTACTAACTTCCATAAACTTATCCAAAAGTCTCTTAAAAGACCTTATCGAATCTGAATCCACCACCACTACCGGCAGTCGATTTCACGCACCCACCACTCTCTGAGTGAAAAACCTACGCCAAAATCTCCTCTGTACCTACTCCCCAGCACCGGAAACCTGTGTCCTCTTGTGGCAACCATTTCAGTCCTGGGTAAACGCCTCTGAGAATCCACTCTATCAATACCTCTCAACATCTTATACACCTCTATCAGGTCACCTCTCATCCTTCGTCTCTCCAAGGAGGAAAGACCTAGCTTTCTCAACCTATCCTCATAAGGCATGTCACCTAATCCAGGCAACATCCTTGTAAATCTCCTCTGCACCCTTTCTATGGTTCCACATCCTTTCTGTAATGAGGCAATCAGAACTGGGCACAATACTCCAGGTGGGGTCTGACCAGGGTCCTGTACAGCTGCAGCATTATCTCCCGATTTCTAAACTCAATTCCTCTGCTGATGAAGGCCAGTATTCCATATGCCTTCTTAACCACAGCCTCTACCTGCGACGCGGCTTTGAGTGTCCTATGAACCCGGACCCCAAGATCCTTCTGATCTTCCACACTGACACGCGTCTTACCCTTAATATTATTTTCTTCCATCCTATTCGACCTGCTAAAGTCCAGCAAGGAAATCATTTTGCTGACCAGGTGAAACCGGATTGGGAGTGGACAAAGCCTGTAGGGTTAGCAGCAATAGCAGTTGAGGACAGTCCAGATATTGATGTTAAACACGTGCAGGAACAAGCAGATGAAGAGGAAAAGGAGAATGGAAAAAAAGATAGAGAATGGAAAGGTGATAATGGATTATGGAGGAGAGAAGGGACAATAATAGTTCCTGAAATAATACAGCATTAGCTGCTGAAGACTTATCACGGAATAGTACACATGAGCAGGGACAGAATGCTTGATTTCTTGAAGAAATGGGAACATTGTCAGAGGGTCTGAAGTGCACCCTAGTGGTACCAGGACGTCCCTGCAAGATTAAAATGGGAAGTCAACTCAGACCCAAAGGACCCTGGGAGAATTTACGAATGAATGTGCCAGGGCCATTCCCACGGGTACAGGGAAAGCGTACTGTTTAGAAATTGTAGACTAGTTTACTCGATGGGTTGAAGCATTTTCATGTAAAGATACCAGAGCTACAACAGTAGCTGTGATATTAGCAAGTGAGAGAATACCCAGGTGGAGAATGCCTCTTCAGCTGGATTCTAATCATGGAACTCATTTCACGGTATGTGTAGGGGCCGGGGGTGGGTGTGGGGGGGGGGGGGGGTGGTGGTGGTGGGTGGGGGGGGGGGGTGCGTTGATAGAGCTCTGCCGTATGTTGGGAATAAAACAGAGGTTTCACATGCCATAGCACCCTTAGAGTTGAGGGATGGTCGAGAGGATGAATTGAATATGGAATGATCTAATAGACATTCTACATTTACTCATGAGGAAGTTGATCGCGCAACAGCAGCACCGAGATTGGACTAAATTGGTGGGACAGAGTACTCCTAAATTGCCTTCACCAGGAGATAAGGTAATGGTGAAGCTCATGACAGGCAAAAAGGGGCTAGGAGATCGCTTGGAAGGGCCTATTGATGTGTTGGTTACAGGGCAGACATGTGCCCTAATTGGTGAGAAGTGCGACCCGCGCTGGAAACACTGGACTCAGTGAACGCCGTTGGTAAACCCCAAAATTCCAAACCTGACCCAGCGACTGAATGGTTTAATATAATAGTATAAGTGGCGAAAATCTGATTAGATCAAATTTATTCTGATTGTTAAATTTAAGCTCGCGAGGCCATCTGAATTCTATTACAGATTATGTGCACAGAAGGTCTCTGACCTGCCACAGCTACAATCAAGGCACAGTTCCAATTAAGTTCGACCGGACATCCCCCAATGCGGAAGCAAGTCAAGTCGTGAGCGCATGCAATTGTGGCGCAGTGATTGTGCAAGTTTTGTAAACAAGCTGTATTATTACCTGAAATTGATCAACAATTGTGTTTGATTGTAAGACAGAAGTTGTAGAGATTGTTGTAATGAATGCTTGTGATTATGTCTTGTTAGTATTGAACGTACAGATTTGGACTCAGGTGGGACCAGCAACTGAGCACCTTCAGCATTCCCCTCGGGTGGTACTTGTTAATACTTACGAATATATGGGACAAACATATGCTAGATTGACCAGTCAGGCGAAGTGTTGTGTATGTTCGCACATCCCCATACATGCAGGAGGGGGAATACCATTGCAGCCAATGCCCTTAACATGGTCTGAATTAGTAAAGGTGGATCAAACAGCCCGGAATTCCATGCATCCTGGACATCCAATATCAGGATTCATCAGTACATGGGTAAGTGAAGAATTTCATAGCAGTGAGCCTTGCGCAGCGAAATTAAGTCATAGGGAAACCAGCTCCTAGTTTAGTTTTGAAACAGCCAACACCAAAACCAAAAGGGATATATTGTGTTTGAAACATGGAAGGCCAAGGGGAAAACGTAGGCATAAGTGAATGTGACCACATGATATATCGAACCATCTGGCTATGCCTGAATCCACCTCGTAATGATCAGTCTTGCAATATTTCTTATTGCTGCAGAGGAGGCAATACTTATCCAACTCTCAGTGGAAAGTAATGGATTTGTGGAGAGAGGGCATTTCCTTGGCTCCCTGTCGGATGGAAGGAGTTGTGTTACCTTGGATATGCATTCCCATGCATATATCACATTCCTAAATTCCTTCCCCTGCCAAGACATCGACGAGGTTTTCCAGCAACACAATGGTACTTTGGCATATTGTTTTCCCAATATGGAGTAGCTCAAGCGATCTGTGAAATTCTGGTTCTCCACTCCATTTTGGAACAAGTCGCCAGTGATGCAGCAACTGCCATTGCTAAGGTTAATGACGAGATGGTAACCATGCAAACGGTGTTACTTCAACACAGATTAGCATTAGATCATGTCTTGGCGGCAAGGGGCAGGACTTGTGCAGTGATTGGATCAGAATGTTGCACGTACGTACCAGATAGTTCAGAAAACATATCTAATCCGGTTAATCATTTCAGGAAAGAGGTGGAAATACTCAAATACCTTGTACCATTAACCTTAGGTGCTTGGCTCTCACGCTGGCCGGGCTACTTGGACACATCAATCCTACAAGCGACTGCAATATTTTTCATGGTGTTCTTGGAATTGATGGTGCTTGTCAATGTAATTAAGTGTGCTTGTGCAAGGTTGTCGAAGTCCACAGAAGGGATGGTACCAGTGATGACAGTTAAGTTGAGCAAGCAAGATAAGAAGGGACCAGTCATACTTCAGGACACAGGAACAAGGATTGGGACACTTTTATTTGAGTGGCCTTATCTTGGGCTATAGCCAAGGGCCAACAACAGGGACTGATGCGGGGGGGAGGGAGGGGGAGTGGTGGTATAGAATTCTTAGTGTGTGACCCTTCATTTTAGTTTTACTAACGTAAGTAGACTGGGTTAAGGTAAGTAGAACGTGTCTGATACACATATTCACAATGTGCCTGGGACAAAATATGCAAAAGGTATTGTAAACTGCAAAGGTATTATAAACTGTACAACCACAAATTAACCAAGTATTATAAGCTTAAATGGTATTTTCAATATATATGTATTGTGCGCCTTGGCAGGCTTCGTTCTGATTGCAGCATGATGGTAAATGCAGTGATAGACAGGCCGAAATCTTTTGATATAATGGAGCACAGAAAGGCAGCTTCTGTTATCTGGTTTTGGCTATGCAAAAGCCAAGGTTAATAGGCCTACTATTTAAGGTAGTAAATTCGCTCATGGGTAGCGAGGCTAGATAAGTCTCTCAAGCTGATAAAGGAGGCCCCGGTTCCAGCGAAAGAGTAACTCCTTTCACCAACTAAAAATCCTAAGATGTTAGTTACTGCTGATGACGTGGGTTAGGTTTCCGAGATAAAGGGGAAGGAATCTCCTATTCCTGTTGACAGGTGGAACGTTTTTGGCAGAGGTACTAACGTTGAATATTGTGATTGGGCCCTCCAGTTTTGATTGACGAGACAGGGTGGGGTATTGAAATGGCCAGAATAACATAATAATTTTACCTTTTAATATTAGTTCAGACAGGACAGTCAACCCTCATTGACTGTGTCTCCCGCCTCATGCATGCATTCGCAAATAAATTCATGTTGCTCTTTAATATTATACTGTCTTTCACAGTCTATGCATTGGTTGAATATGGTTCAAAACTTTATATAGACGATGTGGAGGAGGGGACTGAGTGTAGGGTAACAAAGTTTGCAGACGACACAAAGATAAGTGGAAAAATGAATCGTGTGGAGGGCGGAGAAGGTCTGCAGAGAGATTTGGACAGGCTGAGTGAGTGGGCGAGGATCTGGCAGATGGAGTATAACGTTGACAAATGCGAGGTTATTCACTTTGGAAGAAATAATAGCAAACTGGATTATTATCTAAATGGAAAGAAATTACAACATGCTGCTGTGCAGAGGGATCTGGGGGTCCTTGTGCATGAGACGCAAAAACCCAGTCTGCAGGTGCAGCAGGTGATCAAGAAGGCAAATGGGATGTTGGCCTCTATCGCAAGGGGGATAGAATATAAAAGCAGAGATGTCTTGCTGCATCTGTACAGGGCATTGGTGAGACCGCAGATGGAATACTGTGTGTAGTATTGGTCCAATTATTTGCGGAAGGATATATTGGCCTTGGAGGGAGTGCAGAGAAGGTTCACCAGGTTGATACCAGAGATGAGGGGTGTTGATTATGAAGAGAGACTGAGCAGATTGGGTATGTACTCATTGGAATTTTTAAGGCTGAGGGGGGATCTTATAGAGACCTATAAGATAATGAAGGGGCTGGATAGGGTAGAGGTGGAGAGATTCTTTCCACTTAGAAAGGAAACTAGAACGAGAGGGCACAGCCTCAAAATAAAGGGGCGTCAGTTTAGGACAGAGTTGAGGAGGAACTTCTTCTCTCAGAGGGTGGTGAATCTCTGGAATTCTCTGCCCACTGAAGTGGTGGAGGCTACCTCGTTGAATATGTTTAAATCACGGATAGATGGATTCCTGATCGGTAAGGGAATTAGGGGTTGTAGGGATCAGGCGGGTAAGTGGAACTGATCCACTTCAGATCAGCCATGATCTTATTGAATGGCGGGGCAGGCTCGAGGGGCTAGATGGCCTACTCCTGCTCCTATTTCTTATGTTCTTATGTTCCTATGTAACAAGTACAGAGCACCCGAGGGGAAAACTCAAAAATTCCTCTTACATCCCCTTCAATGAGCGTCTAGGATAATCTGCCAATGGGGAAGTGACTTTAGCCAAGATGGGAGTTAGCATCCAGATTTAATGGACGAATGAGACGTCATTATGCTAGGTGGCAAAATTGAATTGGCTGAGGTCATGTCAGGGATTATTCTTGATATGTATATACGAAAGATGATTTATTTTAAGCTAGCATACGGTCAGAATGATTGATAAGAATAACGTTAAATGATCTGTTTTGGCTTGTAAAGGTCAGAGCGATTCGGAGTGATCCGACTGCTCCATCTGAGAGTTGACTCAACCCTCTGACGATCTGCAAGCAGCTGCTGGTTAAATAAATTTGCGCCTTTGGTTCAAAAACACTGGCTTTGTGAGTCTTATATTGTCTGAGATATCCTGAGAGTACTGGCCACCTCGGGTACCCCACCAACAGGCTATCAGGATGGGTTTAGTTGACCCCTCCTGATAGGAGTTTACTGAATCAAAAACGCGGCTGGAAAGATTTATAAAGTTATGTTAACTGTCTAAAGATGTTCATTCTTTTCCTTCTTATATATTTTCCTTTTTTTAATAAGCTGTGACCTTTGATATTTAACATCATTACAAATGGTCTGAAATTTATTTATTGCGATTTTAGATCATTCATCATTTTATACAGATTGAAAACTTGTTGTGGCAGCTGATTCAAGTTTCGTTTTGGGGTTTGGATAGCCTTGTATTTAACAGCTGCAATCTCCAAAAGTATGCAATAGTATGTTTTGGGTGTGAGAACCAATTCAAATGCTAATCAGTTTGCACATTACAATTGAAAATGGGTGCATTGTATGACAGGTCTGAGGGATATGGAGGGGGTTTAATTTAAAGAACACGGATTTCCCCTCCCAACACCCGCCCGTTAAATAAACGGGTTTTTGATTTCTGAATTCTGCCTTCATATGTGTTCTTGTTTTTCCCCACAACTGATCAGTTTGCTGTGATCTCAATCTCTTTGGAAAACCCCTGCAGTAAACAAGAGATCAGGAAACATAAGAGGGTTTGTTTATTTTCCACACACATAAACAAGGCAAGAGTTATGACAACTGCCGCCATTTCTTGCATTTGTGCAACAGAACATAGAACATAGAATAGTACAGCACAGACCAGGCCCTTCGGCCCACGATGTTGTCCCGAGCTTCATCTGAAACCAAGATCAAGCTATCCCACTCCCTATCATCCTGGTGTGCTCCATGTGCCTATCCAATAACCGCTTAAATGTTCCTAAAGTGTCTGACTCCACTATCACTGCAGGCAGTCCATTCCACACCCCAACCACTCTGCGTAAAGAACCTACCTCTGATATCCTTCCTGTATCTCCCACCACGAACCCTATAGTTATGCCCCCTTGTAATAGCTCCATCCACCCGAGGAAATAGTCTTTGAACGTTCACTCTATCTATCCCCTTCATCATTTTATAAACCTCTATTAAGTCTCCCCTCAGCCTCCTCCGCTCCAGAGAGAACAGCCCTAGCTCTCTCAACCTTTCCTCATAAGACCTACCCTCCAAACCAGGCAGCATTCTGGTAAATCTCCTCTGCACTCTTTCCAGCGCTTCCACATCCTTCTTATAGTGAGGTGACCAGAACTGCACACAATATTCCAAATGTGGTCTCACCAAGGTCCTGTACAGTTGCAGCATATCCCCACGGCTCTTAAACTCCACCCCCCTGTTAATAAAAGCTAACACACTATAGGCCTTCTTCACAGCTCTATCCACTTGAGTGGCAACCTTTAGAAATCTGTAGATATCGACCCCAAGATCTCTCTGTTCCTCCACAGTCTTCAGAACCCTACCTTTGACCCTGTAATCCACATTTAAATTAGACCTACCAAAATGAATCACCTCACATTTATCAGGGTTAAACTCCATTTGCCATTTTTCAGCCCAGCTTTGCATCCTATCTATGTCTCTTTGCAGCCTACAACAGCCCTCCACCTCATCCACTACTCCACCAATCTTGGTGTCATCAGCAAATTTACTGATCCACCCTTCAGCCCCCCCCCCTCGAAGTCATTAATAAAAATCACAAAGAGCAGAGGACCAAGCACTGATCCCTGCGGCACTCCGCTAGCAACCTGCCTCCAATCCGAAAATTTTCCATCCACCACCACCCTCTGTCTTCGATCAGACAGCCAGTTACATATCCAATCGGCCAACTTTCCCTCTATCCCACACCTCCTCACTTTCATCATAAGCCGACCATGGGGGACCTTATCAAACGCCTTACTAAAATCCATGTATATGACATCAACTGCCCTACCTTCATCAACACACTTAGTTACCTCCTCAAAAAATTCTATCAAATTTGTCAGAAGATGGATAAGTGAAAGAAAGTGGTTCAGAGCATGACCAAAAGAACAAAGCATACAATGGTTATAGCTTTCCTCTGAGCCCCGAGTCCATAATCAAAAATCCATTGGTATAGTCCTTCAGAATGCAGGTGGCTGAGGATGATGCTGTCTTCCGGACTGGACATAAGATTCAGTTAATTGATGTATCTCTGTGACAGCAAATTCTAAAATCAATTCACATTTATTTGTAACATTGGATATTGTAACAGATGCAGGTTGTATTAGATTATCTATCATTTTACATTGGATCTGGTAACACTGCGTTATCTTTTTCTTTAGTTGTAGTGAATTTAAAATCAGCTTGATAGCCAATAAAGTAAAGGAAATTTGATTTATTAGTCACAAGTAAGGCTTACATTAATACGGTAATGAATTTGCTGTGAAATTCCCCTCATCGCCAGAGTCCGGTGCCTACTGGGATCAATGCACCGAACCAGCACGTTTTTCAGAATGTGGGAGGAAACTGGAGCACCCGGAGGAAATGCACGCAGACATGGGAAAAAAACGTGCAAACTCTACACAAACAGTCACCCAAGCTGGGAATCGAATCCAGGTCCCTGGTGCTGTGAAGCAGCAGTACTAACCACTGTGCTACCGTGGTTAAGAGATCTGTATTCCTATCGAGATACGAAATTCTAAGCAAAATGAAGTGATAGCTAACAGGATATGAAGAACTTTCTAAGCACACACGGTTGTATAAACTTTCAGTTGATTATTGCTGTGTGTATGGTTAATAAGAGGCAAGAGTATGTCCGAGCATCTAATTGCTTTATTGGGCATAATGTTATTGCCTGGGGTCAATGTTCGTATTTATTTTGATATCGTGCAAGATAATAATACACATTGCATTTTACTTTCAATTCTGGGAGGTTTAGGGGGGATTTGAGGAAAAACCGTTTTACTCAGAGTGTGGTGACGGTCTGGAATGCACTGCCTGGGAGGCGGTGGAGGCGGGATGCCTCACATCCTTTCAAAAGTACCTGGATGAGAAATTAGAACGCCATAACATTCAAGGCTGGCAGGTGGGATCAGGTGGGTAGGTCAGAACATTTCATGCATCGGTGCAGATTCGATTGGCCGAAGGGCCACTTCTGCACTTTGATATTCTGTGATTCTGTGACAACTGCGGAGAGGAATCGAAATCACTCGCACGGAAATTCTGACTGACTCACACAGTTAGTAAGTCGGCACTGCTCGCTCAATTAGTCAGTCAGCCTCGCTGGCTCGGTCAGTCAGCCTTGCTCGCTCAGCCAATCAGTCTTGCTCGCTTAGTCAGTCTGCATTTCTCAGTCGGCCTCTCTGCCTTACTCTATCCGTCGGACAGTGGGCCTCGCTTGCTCGGTCCGTCAGTTGGCCTTGCTCACTCGGCCCATCTGTCAGTCTCGCTCACTCAGTCCAGCTTTCAGCCTCACTCGGTTAGTAATTCATTCAGCCTCACTCACTCTCTTGGTCAGTTGGCTTCATTCGGTCAGTTGGTCAGTCAGCCTGACTCCTCATTCAGTCTGCATTACTCGCTCAGTCATTCAGTCAGCCTCGCATGCTCGCTCAGTCAGTTGGAGTCCCTCGTCATTCAGTTTGACTTATCCACTGAGTCGGTGAGTCGACCTCGCGTAGTTGGCCTCACTCACTTGGTCAATCAGCTTCGCGCAGTCATTCTGACTTACTGGTTCTGTCAGTGAGCCTCGCTCGCTCCGGTGGTCATTCGGCCTTACTCACACGGCCAGTCAACCTCGTTTCGTCGGTCAGTCGGGCTCGCTTACAAAGTCAGTTGGCTTTGCTCACTCACTGATACCCCATTGCTTGCTCGGTCCGTCAGTATCGCTCAGTCAGTCAGTCAGTTGGCCTGGCTTGCTTGGTCATTCAGTGAGTTAGCTTCACGCTGTTGGTCGGTGAGTCGGTCAGTTAGTTGGTTTGTCAGCCTCGCTCGCTCGATCAATCAATCGGCCTCGCTCACTCGATCAGTCAGTCAGCCTTGCTTGCTCGCACGGTCAGTCGGCTTGGTCACTCAATAGGTCTGTTTTCCTCAATCGCTCAGTCTGTCATTCAGTCAGACGCGCTCGGTCAGTTGACCTCACTCGGAAGGACAGTTGGAGGCTCGGGCTCACTCACTCGCTTGTTCGTTCGGCCTTACTTGCTCGGTCACTCGGCCTTGCTCGGTCAGTCATCGAGTCAACTGCATTCTCTCTGTTGGTTGTACTATCAGACTCGCTCAATCGGTCTGTCAGCCTGTCGGCCCCGGTCAGTCGGTCAGGCTACTTTGCTCGCTCGGTTGGTCAGTCAGCCTCACTCGCTCTATCCGCCGGTCTGTCTGCTGCACTCAGTCGGTCCATTGGTCAGTCAGCCTTGCTCGGTTAGTCTGCCTTACCCGACCCCTCGGCCAATCAGCCTCACTCTTTTGGTCCATTTGTCAGTCGGCCTCACTCGGTTGGTGAGTCAGCCGAGCTCAATCAGTCACTCAGTCAGCCTCACTTGCTTGGTCAGTCGGCCTTTCTCGGTTAGTCTGCCTTGCTCGATCGGACAGCCTCGTTTGCTCAATCGGTCTGTTGTCCCAGTCAATTGGTCTGTCATTTTGTCAGCCTCGCTCACTCAGTTATTCAGAGATTCGGGCTCATTCACTCGGTTGGATTTTTGACCTCTCTTTCCCAGTATGCAGGCCTCGCTCGGTCAGTCATAAAATCTACCTCAATTGCTCGATGTTTGTTCTATTAGCCTAGATCACTTGCTCTGTCACTCAGCCTCGTTTTATTAGTCAGTTGACCTCAGTCTCCCAATCTGTCAGTCTGCCTCATTCACTCGATTAGTCAGTCCGCCTCACTCGCTCGCACAGTCAATAGACCTCGCTCACTCAGTCGGCCTGTTGACCTCAGTCGCTCGGTCTGCCATTCAGTCAGACTAGCTCGGTCAGTCATTTGAAGACTTGGGCTCACTCAATGTTCAGTCAGTCGGCCTTGCTCAGTCACTATTAGAGTCAGCCACATTCACTCGGTTGGTTGAACTATCAGCCTCGCTCAGTCTGTCTGTTGGTCAGTTGGCCTCATGCAGTCAGTCCGTCTGCCTTTGCTAGTTGCTCAGTTGGTCGGTCTGCTTTTCTCCCTCGGTCGGTTGGTCAGTTTCGCTTACTCAGTTGGTCAGTTTGCTTTGCTTGCTCAGTTGGTTAGTCGCCTCAATCGCCCAGTCGCTCAGTCAGCCTCAGTTGCTCAATCCGTCGGTCAATTGGCCTCACTCAGTCGGTCACTCTGTCGCACAGTCAACTGGTCAGTCAACCTCATTCCCTTGGTCCATTTGTCAGTCAGCCTTGCTCGGTCCATTGGTCAGTTGACCTCTGTCAGTCAGTTCGTCAGTTGGCCTCGCTCACTCAGTCAGTCAGTGGGCTTCACTAGCTCAGTCAGCCGCTCTCAGTCGTTTGGTAAGTTGGACTTGCTCAGTCGGTCAGTCAGTTGGCCTCGCTCACCTTGTGGCTGGTGCTGCTCTGCTGCACCTGTATGTGCAACCCCTGTGACCTCACATCCTAGGACCTGCCCCACCCTGATTTGCTATTCCTGATTGGAGGATTAGCATCCAATGTGTGTCAGGGATGAAGATGATGAACAGGATAACTAGCCAATGAGAGGACAGAGACACTTTGAAGCCCGTAAGGGATTGTAACGACGGACAATTTGGCTGACCAACAGAAGAGGAGAAATGGCGTGTGGCGCATTTCTGTCCAGTGAGAGACAAGACCACAATGATGGATAGGTGGAGCGACCAGTTGCAGAGCAGAGTTGACAGCGGTTTTTCATCTGTCCAATCAGTATGATGGTGGCGGGTGTTTTACTGTTTGAATGTCCATAAGGAAGGGAGAGAGGCCGTTTGGGTGGGTTTTCCTATCAGCGTTTAATAAATTGAAGAATTGTAGTAAAGGGAAATTGCAGCACATTTTTCATCTGCCGTCTGAACTGAGTCTGTGTCACAGCGTAAACTGCCGTGTTAGTGCAGCAACTCAGGAGCTGCATCATGAAGCCAAGTTCCATAAATAAATTAGGCAAATTTAAAGTATGATACCCTAACCACGAAAGTCGGTTAGATGTAGAATAAACCATGAACATTGACCATAACAGGATGAAATTGGCTGAGATAACAAACAATAAAATGATGGATTTCCTTCGACTCTCCATCTCAGGGTCTTTGGGATTCTCCCCACTGCTTTGAGCTCGGAGTCTCCTGCGGGCTCTGCTGCTCACTAAAATATGTCTCATGGTGAAAACATTGAGCAGAAGAATCAGGACAAACGGGACACATGGGTTTAGAATGTTGTGGACAAACACGATTGCCACCCAGGCCAGAGATATCTCAGCATTGATTGTCATTTCACAAAACCAGGGGATGTTCACCAGCCAATATTTACCGGTTAACATAAAATACCAGAAAATGTTCTTTAAGCAGCTCAGCACGGTCACTGTTCCCAGAACCACAGCTGCCGTTCTCTCACTGCAATAATTACTTTTCAATTTGGGACAGCAAATGGCCACAAATCGATCAAAGGTGAAAGTGACAGTGAACCACACAGAACAATCAGTGGCTGCAAAAAGCAGGACAGCGTGGATATTGCACACAGATATGAACCTCAGGAATAAAAACTGTTCCCCAAAAACAATGGGAATGTGTCTCAATATCAGGTCGAGAATAATGACCAGTAGATCCCCCACTGACATGGCCACGAGGTATTGAATGATACATTTGGACAGACCACATTTCCTGCTCTTCAGCGTCACAATTGTGATTACGTTCACTGAAAGGAAGAGAAACAAAGAATAAAATCATACAGCAGGCTGGGGAAGAAGTCACGAATTTCAGTGAGGTGATGTTTACAAAGACACACTGATACACATCCACATACACACAATACACATACACACACACACACACACACACACACACACACACACACACTCTCCCAGAAACACAGGAACACAAAAATACACGCAAACTCACCATTGGACAAATGAACATAAACCCATACGTGAAAATTGTCCTCGAGACACAGGAACACAAACCCACAAAATGTTCTGGAGACAAAGGAACACGAACCTGAACAGGAAATTCTCCTGGAGGCACAGGAGCACAAACACAGACACAGGCGCAAACTCTTCTGGAGGTACAAGACATATACACACACATAAACTCTCCCAGAGACACAGGAACACACACTCACACGCACAAATAAACACGAACTGGCAAAAGCACATAAATAGCGCACTCTCCCAGATTGAAACACATTCAGTTACACACACTGATATTAACGCACAGAAGGATACACACAGACCCATAAAAAAGCACAAACGTTTAAATACACACATGCATAAAAAATATCCTCAGACACTAATACACGAAAAGACAGACACTTGCATACACAAACATCACATTGAGAAACATAGAAACCAGAAGCAGGAGGAAGACGTTTGGCGCAGTGAGCCGACACAAACATTTATTTTGATCATGGTTGGTCATCGAATTCAGTATCTTGAGCGCTCCCAGCCCCCACCTCCCCCCCCCCCCCCACCAACCCCATATGCCTTGAATCCTTTAGCCTCTGGAGCTAGATTTAATTTATTAGTTCCCAGAAAACGTTTTGCCTCAGTTACATTCTGGTAGTGAATTCCAGACTTTGACCACCCTCTGGTTGAACAAATCTTTCCTCATCTCTGCTGTGAGATGTTTACCCCTTATCCTCAATCTATGACTCCTAGTTCTGGAAACCCCCACCATTGTGATTATTCTTTCTGAATCTACCTTGTCTAACCCTGTGAGAGTTTTATAAGTTTCTATGAAACCCCCTCTCACTCTTTTAAACTCCAATGATTATAATCATAACAGACTTAGCATCTCCTCATATGGCAGACCTGCAATCCCACGAATGAGCTATGCCCCCTCTATAGCAAGGGCATCCTTCCTCGGCAAATGATACCAAAACTGCACAAAATACTCCAGGCGCGGCCTCATCAACACCCTATATAATTCCTGTAAAACATCTTTATTCCTATAATCAAAACCTGTTGCTATTAAGACCAATGCACCATTTGCCTTCCTTACTTCCTGCTGTACTTGCGTGCTTAATCTCAGCGACTGGTGCACGGGGGCACCAAAGTCTCGCAAGGTATCAGCTTCTTTAAATTTATAAGAAGTTTCAAGAAATAATCTGTCCTCCTATTATTGGTACAAAATTGTATGATCTCACATTTATCTGCATTATAGTTTGCATCTGTCATACATAGAGCCACACACTCAGCATGTCAAAATCACGCTGAACCATCTCTGCATCCTTCTCACAGCTCAACCTCGCACACAAATTTGTATCATCCGCCAATTTGGAGGTACTACATGCAGTTCCTTCTTCCGAGTCAATTACATATAATGTGAACAACTGGAGTCCGGGCACCAATCCCTGTGTCGCCCCACTAGTCACTGGCTGCTGATCAGAAAAAGACCAATTTTTCCAACTTTTTCCTTCCTACCTGCTAACCAGCTCTCTAACCATCTCAAGCCATTACCTGCAATCCCATGTGCTTTACCTTTATATAGTAGTCTATTTTGTGAGACCTTGTCGAAAGCCTTCTGAAAGTTTAAATAATACTCATCCCATGGTTCTTCAAGGTCAACTCCACTAGTTACATCTGCAAAGAATTCCGAACAATTCGTCGAGCATCAATGTCCATTCTGACTTTGTCTGATTATACGACTGCCTTCCAAATACTGAGTTATGAAATCATTGTTTATGGACTCTGCTAATTCACCAGTACCAATGTTAAACTCACTGGTCTATAATTCCGTTTTCGCCCTACTTCCTCTTTTGAATAGCGGGCTTACATTATCTCCCCTCCAATCTGTAGTAACAGCATAGCCCCTAAAGAATTGTGGAAAATAACCATGAATCAATCAACTATTTCCACTTCCTTAAGATCTCTTGGATGAAGATTATCAGGACGTGGATGTTTATCCACCTTTAATCCCACCAATTTCCCCAAAACACGTTTCTCGACTACTGATGATTTCCTTCAGCTCCTCACTAAAACTTTTTTTTTCTCTCAGATCTCCTCGCACATTTTTTACATCTTCCTTTGTGAAGACTAAAGCAAAGTACGAATTTAATTCCTGTCTTTAATGTATTCCCCATTTTGAATTCTCCCTTTTCTGATTATAAGAGGCCTGCATGCGTTTTTGTCAATCATTTTCTTCTTGCATATCTATAGAAAATGTTGCAGTCACTTTTAATGTTCCCAGTTAGCACACATTCATACTCTATTTTTTCCTCTTAATCAAAACTCTTGGTCCATCTTTGCTGAAATTTTAACTGCTCCCAGTCCTCGTGCATCTTGCGTTTCTTGCCAATTTATATGCTTCTACTTTGAATCCGATGCTATCTCTAATTTCCGTTGTCAGACATGGCTTTGGCCACAGATGTCTTCCCACTCACGCACCAAAGAGGAATAAACAACAGCTGGAGTTAATTTATTCGTTCTTTAGGGGCATGCCAATGGCTGTCCACTGTCGTTCCTTTCAGTGACGTTTCCCGCCAATTATGGTCATTTCATGCTTCATGCCATCAATTACATTCATTGAGACTCAGGACTCTGGTTTCCTGGTCTCAGAATCAACTTCATCACTGTCCACCATGACAAATAATTTTACCATATTATGGTCAGTCGTCCCCAAGGGTTCTCTCACAACTAGATTACCAGCTAATCCTTTCTCATTGCGCAACACCCAGTCCAAGATGGCCTGCTCCCTTGTTGGTTCCTCAAAGTATTGTTCCAGTTAACCATCCCGTATGCAGTCCAGAAATTCCTCCTAAATTGTACCGTGACTAATTTAACTCTCCCAATCTATATGCACATTCAAGTCGATCATAGTCACAGATGTCCCTTTAACAGATGCATCTCTCATTTCCTGTCTAATGATTTTCTCAACATTCCCACGAGAGTTTGGTGGTCTGTATACCGTCCCCACTAATGTTCTTTGCACTTTGTTTTTTTTTTTCTGAACTGGACCCATACAGATTCCACATCCGCTATGCTAATGTTTTTCCTCAATATCGTATCAATATAATATTTGATCAACAATGCAACTCCACCACCTTTTCCTTTCTGTCCGGCCTTCTTAAACACTGAATAGGCCTCAATGTTTAGTTCCCATCCTTGGTCAACTTGGAGCCAGGTTTTCGTATTGGCAACTATATCGTACCCATTTACATCTATTTGTGCAAGTAATTTATCCATTCCTTGAACGTTCCGAGCATGGAGGCACAAAGATGAGCAGTTTTGACACTTGCTTCCCGTTCCAACTGTTTTTATAGTGTTTATCTCATTCTGGCTCTTTATTTCTCTGCCTATCAGTTTCCTTATTATCCTCATTACCTTTCCTCTGGTTATTAATTGACGTGGCTCTGAATCCTTGCAAAGTTTCCCATCATCCTGTCATATTTATTTAAACCCTCCCCCGCCGCACTGGCAAGTACCCCCTCCCCCCCCCCCCCCTCCTCCCCACCCCTCCACCATGCCCAACGATATCAGTCCCGATCCTGCTCATGCGTTACCCATCCTGTTTGAACAGATCTAACCTTCCCCAGAACCAGTCCCAATGTCCTAGGAATCTGAAACCCTCCCCTCAGATCATATTTTCAACCCTGTCTTCATCCCATGTAACCTGTTGTATCTACTCTGACTAGCACTTGTCACTGGTAGTAATCCTGAGATCACTAACTTTGAGGTCTTACTATTAAGTTTGTTTCCTGGATCCCTATATCCTGATTTAGGACGTCATCCTTTCTTTTTTCACCTATGTCGTTTGGACCAACGTGCACTACGGCCACTGGCTGTTCGCTATCTCCCTTCAAATTTTCCTGCAGCCAAACCGAGACATCATTGAACCGAGCAGGTGAAATTCCATCCTGGAGTCTCGTTTGCGGCCACAGAAACGCCTAACTGCTCCCCTTACCATTGGATTCCATATAACTATTGCATTACCACACTTTGTTCTCCTCCCCTCTGCAGCAGAGTGAACTGTGGTGCAATGGATTTGCGTGTTGCTGTTTTCCCATGAAAGGACATTCCCCTCAACAGTATCCAAAACGGTATATCTGTTTTACAGGGGAATAGCCACAGCAGATTCCTGCACTGCTGCCTAGTTCTCTTGCTGTGCCTGCTGGCCCCCATTGACTTGTGCCTGTTGACTCTTACCCTGCGGTGTAACCACCTCTCTATACTTGCTAAGCATGATACTCTCCGCTTCGCGGATGCTACAGATTATCCCCAGCCGCCATTCGACACTGAGGCTTCCAGGAGGTGCAGCTTCCTGCACATGTGCTGGCCCCAGTAACTGCAAATGTTGCCGGCCTCACATACGGAGAGGGACCAGCAGACTATGGGTTGGAGCTCTCCTGTTAAGTCTTACCCCTTTAAATTCAACATTTGAAATACTTTTGCTTCAGATTATATTTTATTCTCTCGTGCCCTTCTTTCCTGCTCCTCGTTACTACCCAATATATCATTTACAAACAACAAACTACAGAAATTACCACTGAGGCAGCAAGCGATAAAATGATTAAACACTTACCCCATCTTTCTACTTACCAATGAACTCTTTCGCTTGTGTCCTCTACTACTGCAGAAGTGCAAGACCACTCCTATCTTTTACCTTTTTTGTCCTCTGAACAGAGCCATTTTTGTGGTTGGAGGAGGAGGGAGGGACATAGGGAAAAAGCTCATACAACATCTCGGGCCTAAGAAATCCTCGGCAGCAGTTCTTTCTCTACCCACTATGCATTCGAGGTGACGACGCGAATTTCTCCCAGAATGCCCCTCAGTGCAGTTACTCTCCTGCCTCTGCTGGATTGGCTTATAGAAGCAAACATATTCAAACACAAACACACTCAATAACATAAGCACTCAAGAATTCTGGAACTCCCCCAGAACTATGCACACTCAGAAACACTGATACAGAACTGTCACTTACACTCCCGTACACCGACACAGAAAACATGGGCACACACGATCACTCTCGCTCACACACGCACACGTCGATAGAAACAAAATAGACACGCAGAATTTTTCTCACGCACATTGATAGGACAATATAGAAGCACACAATCTTTCTCACACACATCGATAGTAACAATACAGAAATACACATTCTCTCTCACATTAATATTGACAGAGACAATATAGACACACACACAATCTCTCACACACATCGATAGCGACAACATAGACAAACACACGTTGACAGAAACAATATAGACACAATCACGACTTCTCCCACAGTTGCATACATCGATGGAGCAGGAGGTATACATGCTTCAATGTTTAAAGATGGCATCAAGACTGTATTAGAAAATGACACTGGCACTAAAATGCAATAAGAGTTTTAACAACACCAGGTTAAAGTCCAACAGGTTTATTTGGTAGCAAACACCATTCGCTTTCGGAGCGCTGCTCTTTCGTCAGATGGAGTGGAAATGTGCTCTCAAACAGGGCACAGAGACATGAAAATCAAGTTACAGAATACTGATTAGAATGCGAATCTCTGGCTGGCTGTAGGGATTCGCATTCTAATCAGTATTCTGTAACTTGATTTTCGTGTCTCTGTGTCCTGTTTGAGAGCACATTTCCACTCCATCTGACGAAGGAGCAGCGCTCCGAAAGCTAATGGTGTTTGCTACCAAATAAACCTGTTGGACTTTAACCTGGTGTTGTTAAAACTCGGACTGTGTTCACCCCAGTCCAACGTCCGCATCTCCACATCATGTCTAAAATCCAACACATTGAATCAATGTGGGTGGAAATAAAATCAAATAAGAAAAAAAACTAGTAGGACTGACTTGCAGGCACCCGAGCAATACCTCCAAAGTGGAGCATAGTTTAAATCAAGAAATAATGAGGTCTTGGGAACACAGCACAAAGGTAATAATGGGCGATTTTAAACGCATATTAACTGATTAATGAAATTGGCCAATGTAGTCTCGCGGGAGATTTCATAGATGGTATGAGGGATTGTTTCTGAGAGCAATATGCGATAGAACATATGAAGGAGCAGGTTATCTTAGTTTACTATTATGTATTGTAGAAGGGTTGATAAATAGTCTTGTCGTTAAAGATCCTCTTGCCAGGAGTGATCACCACGTGATAGGATTTCTGATTCAGATTGAGCGAGAGTAGTAAGGAGTAGTAAGCCATAGGAGAATTTTGGTGATTATACAGGCCTGAGGAAAGAGTTGGCCCAAGCAGGCTGGGCACAAAACAGTGGGTGCATGGGGAGTTGGTGCATGGGGAGTTGACGAACAATGTGGGATGTTCAGGGCGATATTGAATATCTCCCAATTAATGGATATTCATGAGAAGAAGAGGAATTATAAAAGGATGAAAGACAATTCATGGCTAAACAAGAAAGTCATAAAGGACAAAAATGCAAAAACTCGTGAATACAAAACTCCAAAAGCTAGTGGCAAGATGGAGGATTGAGGGAACCTTATGATTCAGCAAAGAGCTACAAAAAAAATAGCAAAAGAGCTATAATGAACGACGAAAGATGATGTGCGGAAAACATAAACACTGTTAGCAAAAGCTTCTCTCAGTATGCAACGAGGAAAAGAATAGCGAAATAAAATACTATCCCTTCAGATGACGATACTGGTGAGGTAATAATGGGGAAAACAAAGATGGCAGAAGCATTAAACCAATATTTTGTCTTCAGGATGGAGAATCATTAAAAAATCCCAAAAACTGAAATATTGCAGAGCAACTTGGTAAAATAACCATCACTGGGGACAAGGTATTGAATAAAGTAATGGGTTTAAACACAGCTAATTGTCGAGGTCCTGATGGCCTGCAGTCTATGGTATAAATGGAAGTGGCAGCAAGATAGTGGATAAACCGGTTTTGATGTTTCAAACTTCCTTTGATTCTAGTAAGATACCGGTGGATTGGAAACAAGTTAATGTGATGCCCCAATTCAAAAAGGGCGAGAGGCAAAATGTAGGAAACGAAGGGCTGGATAGCTCCACTTCTGTGGTGGGGAAGTTGCTGGAATCAATTACTTCGGAGGAGTTGACTCAGCATTGGAAGGACAATGCTCAATCCACCATTGTCCGCATGGTTTTGTGAAGGTTAAGTCATGCTTGACAAACTTGTTTGAGTTCTTTGAGGACATAATGAGCAAGGTGGTCAGTGAAGAAACTTTGGACGTGGTGTATCTGGACTCCCAGAAGGCGTTTGACACGCTGTCTCACAAAAGACTGATCCAGAAGGTGAGTTCGGGGATAGAGTAGTGGATTGGACTGCGGATTGGCTGATTGATATAAAGCAGAGAATCGGGATAAATATGTCCTTCTCTGGCAGGCGAAATGTACTTCGTGGAGTGCCACATTCGTCAGTCCTCAAAACCTCAATTGTTTACAATGTATATCATTGACCTGCAAGAAGTGACAGTATGTAACATAGCAAAAAATCAATATGATACTAAAATAGGTCGGAAAGCAGGCAGTGAAGAGAATAAAAACATTTTACAGATGGTTAGAGGTAAGCTCGGAGAGTGGATTAATATTTTGGCTGATGGAGTTTATTGTGGATCGATGTGAGGTTGTCCATTTTGTCAAGAATGATACAAGGCAAATTATTATCTCAATGGAAAGCAGATTCAAAATGCGTCTAGCTGTCTTTTTTCATGAATCCCAGAAAGTATGTGTGCAGGTACAGCATGTCATAAAAAAGACAAATGGAATGCTGACATTTTTTGCAACCGACTGGAGTGTTAAAGTAGACAAATGCTGTTGCAATTGTCAGTGTGTTGCTGGGACCACCTCTGGAGTATTGTGTCAAGTTTCGGTGTCATTAGTTGAGGGAGGAGGTGGTGACATTGGAGGCAGTTCAGAGCAAGTTTACAGGATTGCTTCCGAGGATAACACGTTTAACATATGAGGAGATGTTTGACCGCTTGGGCTTATATGTACTGGTGTTTCGATGGGTGTGAGTGGCTCTCATCACGATACATAAAATGCTAAATGCTAAATGGATTCATAAAGTAATTGTAGACCAAATGTTCCCCCCTTGTGGCGAAATCTAGTGAATGTAGGTCGAGTATGAGAGGAGGCAGAATTAAAACTGACATGAGGAGGAGCTGCTCCTCGCAGAAGGGGGTGAATTGTGCAACTTGCAACCCCATCGTACTGTGGAGAATGAATCATTAAATCGTTTCAAGAAGGAGATAGATATATTTTTTGTCTAAAATGATAAAGGGATATGGATAACACATGGTGAGGTGGATTTGAGTGAAGGGAGAGATCAGCCATGATCTAATTGAATGGTGGAGCAGGCGAGATGAGGTGAATTTGCCCATTGCTGCTCCAAGTCATCTGTTCCTATGTTACAAATTAGGAAGATATAGATGGGTTGGTCAAATGGGTAGAGCAGTGGAAGATGGTCTTTAACCCTGAAAACTGTGAGATGATGCGCTTTGGAAGAAGTAAGGGCACAACGGATTATTTAATGAATGACAGGACAGGATATTCAGATGAACAGACGGATATTGGGGTGCTCATGCACAGACACCTTAAGACTGCAGAGCATGTGAATAGGCTGATTAAATAAGTACATGGAACATTTGCTTTTATCAGTCGTTGTATAGAGTATAAGCGCAAGAAGGTTGTATTGGAGTAATACAGAGCGTTAGTTAGGCCACGGCTGGAGTATGGTGTGCAGTTCGGTTCTCCTCACTATATGATGGATGTGATTGCAATAGAGGGGTTGCAGATGAGAATTACGAAGATGCTCTCAGGGATGAAGCATTTGAGATTTCAGGAGAGACTGGATAGGCTTGGATTGTTTTATCTAGAGCATAAGAGGCGGGGGGAGGATAGAATTAACGTTTATTAAAATTTGAGATGTATGGATAGGGAAATCGGAAGCAGCTGTTCCCCTTGGCTGAGGGGGCACCGTTTTAGGAAAACGGGCAGAATATTTTAAACAAGGTTTGAACGGTTATGGCTATTGGACAGGGAAGTGGATTTGAGACGGAGACGCGATCAGCCAAGGCCGTTTTGAATGGGGGAGGAGTCTCCAGGAACTGAATGGTCTACACCTGCATCTAGTTCCTTTGATTCTTACTATTAGACTTTAATTGCAAATCATGTTTCTGATGGAATGCAAGTCACACCAGCTGTTGTGGTAAGATTCAAAGCTGTTACTTCTGAGAAATATCCTCTTTATCTGGATTACTAATTACGGATACAATATATAAATAAAATACAGAAAATTATAATGGACATGCAGTGCAGTGAGCTTGTCACTGGATTAGTTACCCAGTTACCAAGGGCAATGTTCGTGGGACTGAGGTTCGAATCCCAACGTAATAGATGTGGTTGTCACTTACATGCTCTGTAGGGTACTCCAGCAGAGTAAGTAGGGATGGACGACAAATGCTTGCCGAGCCAGTGATGCCCAAACCTCATGATCGAGTTAAAGAAATGCTAGCGATAATTCCATAGTTTTGGGAATCCTGGGGTGGGTATGATAGAGGCCATCTAACTCATTATAGAGCATCCCCTCTCTGCAGCCTCTCCTCCATTTGGTGGTCAGGTCACAGAGCCAGACACACTGTAACTACAGTCTCTATACATCACCCAGATTTGGGACACATAATCCCCTGTCCCACCTGAATGTATGCAGCAGCTTACAACACAGCCTCCAGAAACCCATTCACAAAACCTCCCCTAACATTCCAATCACAGGGGTCAGTCAATAGCCCCTAAGCTGCAAGTGTGGTCCTGGAACGTTTTAAATAACACTGAATGAGCTCCTGGTGTTGGTAAACACACGTTGAGATGGCTGAAATTAACACTTGCTTTGAGTGGATAGACACAGTCCAAGTTTCGCAGACATGTGCCAGAGCTGCTGAAACCCGCTGTGCAACACGGAGCTCCACATTGAAGACACGAGGAGCAGAATCTGCAGCATTTCCTGTTTTCAGAACTCTGTCACACTGTCAGCAATCATTGTACAGAGCACAAAACACAGGCAAAAGGTACAGAGCGAATTATATTCACTTTAAAGAATCGGACAGGTTCTTAAAGCAAACATTGTCGTGAAAAGGGACATTGAAACATTGGATGAGACGTTGTAGCAAAGGGAAGGGAATATCAAAATTCAGGTAATGTTAGATTGATTGAAACAACTTTTTGATGACACTTTCAGAGCCTGCCTCATATTCCAGTCCCAAGTTGGATATCTGCCCAGCATGAGGACATGTACAGGACACACTGCAACTGACCAGCTCTGTGCTTGTATCGTGTATGTATCTAGATTTCCATAGCACGGGTATCAGAGGACTGTAAGAGTGAACATTGCTGTCAGGGAGAGATATGCTGCAGGACAGGAGATGGGGAAATTGTGTGGGGTGGGTGTTTTCAGGCTCTGTATAAATGTGAACAAGCAGAGACATTTTGGAAAACTGATATAGAGTGGGACAATCAGAAAGAAAATCATGTAGGGATTTGATCAGGTAAGTGAGAAAATTAAGGATTTTTCTGATCAGCTGGTGACAGAGGTCAGCGAGCACAAATATGATGGGTAAATCGGATATGGTGAGTGTTGTGGAGTGGGCATCACAGCTTCGGATGCTTTCTTTTTCAGCAGATTTTTATCTGAGAGGCTTATCAGCAAAGAATTGGAATATTTGTGTCGGGATTTCGCAACAATAGCTGGTTGAAGCCAGAGGTTTGTGCTCCAGAGAAGAATGCAGATAGGGTTAATGATGGAATGGATATTCGGTCAGTAATCAGCTCAGAGTCAAAGCACTAATAGAGGTTGCTGTGAGTCTGGACTAACCTCACGTACAGGAATGGTGTTAGTGAATAATGAACACAGATTAGGGATGGAACGAAACTCAATGTCCATATCCCTAATACTGAAATAACAAATACAGTAATACAATGAAACATGGCTGACAAATACAATCTCTAATACAGAGATATACCAGATACAACAACGGGAGAAATTCAAATAATCTCAACTATTAAACGCACTGGAAAAGTTTTCCATGTTGTGTATGGTTCATTAATAGATATAGAGTCACAACAGCAATAATTACAAAGTAGCAGTGCAGAGGAAATCAAAAGATCAGTAATAGAGTTAAATAGGGTGTATAGAACTAATTACTGCACCGGGAGACTTACCGGGGACTCCAATCATAGCCAGGATGGGATAGTAAAATCCTTGAATAAACAAGAGTACATAATGAATCTGCGCTGATAATAATAGCATATCAAATCCATCATGTGACAGGAAGGAAAGACCCTCGGCAAAAGTGCCACTTATACTGAAATCCAAAAGTGGTAGCGGTGGTGGGGGTGGAATATTCCGATGCATTGTTCCCAGATTCTGATCCATTGTTGGAGCATTCCAGTCCACTGTTACCAGATTCTGATCCATTGTTGGAGCATTCCAGTCCATTGTTCTCAGATTCTGATCAATTGTTGGAACATTCCAGTCCATTGTTCTCAAATTCTGATCCATTGTTGGAACATTCCAGTCCATTGTTCTCAGGTTCTGATCTCTCCTCCCCGTTGCCCTGCAGAAGCTAATCCTTATTAGATCTGGAGTTGACGCTCCTGCTGACTCTATGCAATAACACATTGGAAAGAATCCCTTATAAATAGGAGAGGGAAAACCTCCAGTGACACCGCCCGGCTCCATGTAGACTGACATTATTCACAGCCACAGAACAAACAGCTTCAGTTAACCCCATTCAATCCAGAATTGCAATGTGACAAAATACCATAAGGCTGCATGGGATGGTGAGGGTCAGAGAGGGGTGGAAAGGTAAAAATGATCGAGAGTCTGACCACACTCATTTAGCCTTCCCTAAATATGGCAGTGGTTCCTGTTTTATCATGTTTCTGGGTTTTTGATGAGGTCATCATTCGTCAGGATTGATAGACACTGCTGAAATCTTGGCTGTTGTTGAAGTTTAACTTTCTTTGAACACCCTGCTATGTACAGAACAACCTTAGCAGAGGCTTCACGGAGGGTGTGGTCTTACAAAATTAATTCTAAGTCCCGAAATGGAGCATTTCAGATCCATTTTTTCGGCGAGTTCACGAGTCCAAACTTATGATACGCTGTGCAGTAAAAGGACCTCGCTCTGTTTTTCCCAGTGGGAAGAGGGGATCTGGACTATTCTTGCCCAAAAGCCGGCTACTTAGCTTGGAGGTCTCAAATGCGCTTGCGTCCAGAAAGCAGCATACCGGCTGCTCTGTTACCCACACACTCATCTCCTCCCACATGCACCCCATTGCGGACATAGGGACCTTTCTGACCACAGAAAGTGCTTCGCCGGGTCAAAGATCATGAGGAGTCTGTCATCAGTGTTAGCCAACAGGACCACTCCGATACCTAGTCTGTGCAGAGTCTAACCCAACAACCTCCTCCGCAAGAGGTGCAGGAATGGCTCCATGCAAACTGAATACAGTTGGCCACACCAATTGGCAGCTCTGCAATACTCCTGTCCCAAAGAGAAGGGGCTCCATCGGGACACTTTAACCTTAACGGGACACTGTTCGGTAGCGTACAGTAAAGCGGATTAGGGTGAAAAAGTGTGTCCCAAACCTGAATGCCCACAAAGTCCAGAGTAGATACACGTGATCCATCCTGTCGAATGTCTTCTCCTGGTCAAGAGATAGGAAGGCGTTCGACAGAGCAAACCTGTCTGGGAATGAGAATGATGCACCAGATCCCAACCCGATGAATGATATGCCGAATGGTGCAGCCCTCTGGAGTGAGGCGAGGAAGCCTTGTATACAGTGCTGCTCATTTTATTCCGAATCTTGCGCTCCTTGGTGAGGGCGCACACGGATCAGCCCAGCAGCACCAGACCCGACTATGTCCCGGAAACAGTGATGGTGCAGTAAGCATTCCTGGCGTTCGCCAGAGGGAATAACGGGAGACTTGGTGTAAGTTATGATGGAGTCCAGTTCCTCACTAGTAATGGCCTCTAACTCATCCTTTTTATCCACAATCAAGTCGCCAATCTCCTCCGGACAGGCGCCTTGTGGTTCTGAGTCCTCTGCCACAGTGAGTGTGAGAGGAGGTAAGGACCCGCCAAGTAGACCAGAATCGATCCTACTGCCGGGATAAAGGTCAGAGGGCTCCTCTGCGGGCACCTTCAGTGACTCTGAGCTGGAGGGTCGCAGCAGCTCAGAGCCCCGCTATTCCCCAGATCACCGAGACACCCAGCAAAATCGGAGAAATGTCAGGTCCAAAACAGGGTTGCTCATTGCTCGGCCGGAGAGGGGATGCGGGGGGCGGGGGGGGGGGGGGGGGGGGAGGTGGGGGCTCTCCGCAAGAATTCAAAGATTGCAGTGCTGTTGAAGCCCCACCGGGGTTATTAAATTAAAAAAACCCGTCACCTAATTGCACCAGGAGGAATGAGCCCTGGGGCTCTCACCAGGCCCCGGCTGCAGGAGTGCTGTCAGGTGCCCTCCATGCTGCACCCACCACTGGGCGGTTTTCTGAACCCTTTCAACTGAGACCACCGTCAGAGACGCCCAGCTCCTGACAGGTATGGCACCACATGCCATCCTGTGACCAAAAGATTTGGGAGCTGATTCCATCATGGGGTAATTTGAAAGTTTCCTGCTGGGCATTCCTCCTTTGCCAGGGGTATAAATAACTGCCGCCTGTTGGAGTACATATTGCGAATGCTGGCCTCCCCAGACAGAACGGGACTGACACCATCCCGGAACGGATCTCCCCCAGAAGATGGAAGTGGTTGAGTAGCAACTCATTTGGAACAAAGGGTGGGGCATTGTACCACATTAATCCCCTCAAGGGTCCATCCCCATGATGTTCCCAGCCACCGTGAGCCCCTTTTTAATGGCGAGTTGGACCACTTGCTCAGTCTTCAGGAAGTAAATTCCTGGCACAAACATTTCAGGGGCCGCAGCAATGGCCGAAGGGGTGACACATGTCTGTATAATCATGGTGGGGTGCGTGTAGCACCTCACTCAGAGGTTTTTTATTATCAATGTAAATGCTACGGGGTAATGGGAGCAGCAGCGGCTCGGGAAGCGCCTAATCCCGCGTAGGATGTCCTGTAGGACTCCACCACCGGCGAAGGTGCTGACATCACCCTCTGGGCAGTGCTACAACCACCTGAAATATTTGTTATTTCGATATATATCAGCATTGGGGATGTCATGTGAAAAGGAAACCAAATCCCGAAGTTTTGGAAGCAGCTGAGAGCAAAGGAAAAAGGAGAGACTGAAAGGAGTGTGTTATACTGAGAGATTGGACAGGTTCCGACTTTTTTCTTTGGACCATAACAGACTGAGGGTCGATCTTATTCAGGTCTATAAGGTTATGAGAGGCGTGGATAGGGTGAATGCACTCAGACCTTTTCCCAGGTTTAGTGAATCGAGAACGAGAGGTAAGGGAGAGAACACCGGGATAATGAGGAATATGGTACCGAGATGCAAGTTACAAAGGTCAGATGGTGAGGAGAGCATCAGGAATTCGCTGGGGCAGGGGGTGGGGGGGGGGGGGCGGTGGCGGGGTGGTGGACAAATTGTTGCTCGCTCAGCTTGTGGGACGAGCTTGGTATTCTTTACTCCTGGAGAGATTGGTTCTGGTTCCAATTAAGAAGTGAAAATATGGTCCGAAAGTCAGCTTGCAGGGAGCATAAAGACTGACATTAAGTTTTTCTATGGCTGCGTGAAGAGAGAGGTCCCCAACAGACAGAAACTGGGGAATATATAACAGGGGACAAAGAGCAACTGAGCAACTGAATGCATACTTTGGTTTTGTTTTCACAAAAAGGGCTTAAATCAGGTTCCAGAAATGTTGAAGAATGCAAGATTTAATGAGAGTTCAGAACTGAAGTTGATCAATGTTAGTAGAAAAATGGTGCTGGGAAAATTGATGGGATTGAAGGTGATAAATCCCAGGGCCTGATAATCTACATCCCAGAGTACTAAAGGAAGTGGAAGTAGAAATAATGGATGCATTGGTGGTCATCTACAAGGATTCTATAGACAGGGGAACAGGCCCTGCAGATTAAAGGGTAGCTAATGCCACTCCAATATTCAAAAAGGGAGGGAGAGAGAAAACAGGGAATTACAAACCAGTAAGCTTTACATCGCAAGTGGGGGAATTTCTCGAATCCATTATCAAAGACTTTATAGCAGATCATTCAGAAAGCAGTGGCAGGTTCAAACAGAGTCAGCATGGATTCATGAAGGGGAAATCATGTTTGGCAAATCTGTTGGAATTCTTTGAAGATGTATATCGTAGAGTTGACAAGTGGGAGACAGTCCATGTAGCACATTTGGACTTCCAGAAAGTGTTTGACAAATTTCTGCTTGAGAGATTGTAATGTAAAATTAAAGTGCATGGAATTGGGGGAAGTACATTGAGATGGATAGAAAAGTGGTAGACAGACAGGAAACAAAGACTAGGAATTAATTGGTACTTTTCAAATCGGCAGGCAACAATTAGTGGGCCGCCACAGGGACCAGTGCTGGGACCCCATCTATTCGCAATATATTTTAATGATTTGGATGAGGGAACAAAATGTAACATCTGAAAGTTTGCAGATGATACCAAGTTGGGTGGGAAGGTGAACTGTGCCGAGGATGCAGAGATCCTTCAGAATGATCTGGACAGATTGGGTGAGTGGGCAAATCAATGGCAAGTGCAGCAAATTTGAATAAATGGGAGGTTTTACACTTTGGAAGCAAAAACAAAAGATGGCAGATTACTAACTGAGTGGCTGCAAATTGGGAAAGGGAAGTGTGCAGCGGGACCTGGGTGTCCTTGTGCACCAGTCGCTGAAGGTAAGCATGCAGGTGCAGCAGGCAGTAAAGAAGGCACATTGTTTATTGGCCTTAGTTGCGAGAAGTTTTGAGTACAGGAGTAGGCATGTGTTCTTACAATTATACAGGGCCTTGGCGAGGCCACACCTGAAGTATTGTGTGCAGTTTTGGTCTCCTTTTCTGAGGAAGGATGTTTTTGCTCTCGAAGTAGTACAACAGAAGTTTACCAACCTGCTTCTGGGGATGGCAGGACTGATGTATGAGGAGAGATTGACTTGGTTAGGATTGTTTTCGCTCGAGTTCAGACGTATGACGGGGGATCTCATCGAGATTTCTAAACTTCGAACAGGACTGGACAGGTAGATGCTGGGAGGATATCCCCGATGGTGGGGGAGTCCAGAACCAGGGTTCACAGTCTGAGGATTCAGGGTAAACCATTTAGGACTGAGGTGAGGAGACATTTCTTCACCCGAAGACTGGTGAACCTGTGGAATTCATTACCACAGGAAGTAGTTGATGACAAAACATTGAATTTATTCAAGAGGCGGCTAGATAAAGCACTTGGGGCGAATGGGATCAAAGGTTAAGGGGAAAAAGCAGGATTTGGCTATTGAGTTGGAGAACCACCCGTGATAGTAATGAATTGGCGGAGCAGGCTCGAAGGGCCAAATGGCCTCCGCCTGCTCCTATCCTCTGTGCATCTATTTTTTCTAAGTTAAGAGCAAAGGAGGTTGAGGGGCGACCTAATAGAAGTTTATAAAATTATGAAGGGCATAGATACGGTGAACAGTTGGAACCTTTTTCCCAGGTCAGAAATGACAAACACAAGGGGTCACAAGTTCAATGTAAGGGGGCAAGGTTCAATACAGATATGTGGGGCACGTATTTTACACAGAGGCTGGTGGGGGCCTCGAATGCACTGCCAAGCAGGGTGGTTGAGGCAGATTTGTTAGTATCATTTAAGACTTATCTAGATAGCCACACGAACAGACTGGGAATAGAGGGATACAAACGGATGGTCGAGTTAGGAACACAGATCGGTGCAGACTTGGAGGGCCGAAGGGCCTGATCCTATACTGTATTGTTCTTTGTTGATTGTTCAAAGCCTCCCAGCATCTTCACCTCCCAGCCTGACTTGCAGTTCGTAAATGCAGTCACCATTTTTCAATTGGAGAAGCTGGGGCAACGAACCCAAGCTCCACCCTTTGCTTCTCCCTCTAGAAGATGGAGGTGGGTGATTTGGAGCCCATTGGGAACAATGGCCAGCGCATTTATCACAGTAATCTGTGGGCGGTGGTCTCTAAAGGGTCCATCTTCAAATTGCCCCCGCCCACTGTGAGCCCCTTTTCAATAGCGACTTTCACCATCCATTAGGTCTTCAGGAAGCAAACTTCTGTGGCAAAGATTTTAGAGGCCGCAACACATTCCTCTATAATCATGATGGGGTGCGTGTAGCTCATAGGCTCTGAGGCGTATGAGCCTACCGACGATGCCCCACGTGGTCCGCATTTCTCTCTCCCCGTGCAGAAGTCCTCTGGCAGATACCTTCGAGCCCAAAGGCCTCAGGCCTCTTTTTACCAGGTCACACTCTTTTCAACATGCAACTCTTATCTTCCGAGCTCCAAACATAAGTCACAATTCCGCAACCAAAACAGCAGCGCAAGAGTCAGTTGCAGCGAGTTCCATCAGAAAACAGCAGCAACCAGCTCCATCAGCAAACAGCTCCTGGAGCAACCAGCTCCAACAGCAAAGAGCAAACAGTCCAGCAGCGAACAGCAGCAACTTGCTCCAGCAACAAACAGCAGCAAGCAGTCCAGCAGCACACTGCAGCAACCAGCCCCAGCAGCAAACAGCTCTTGCAGCAAACAGCTCCAGTAGCAGCAATCTCCAGCAGCAAAGAGCTGTATCAGCAATCAACTAGAGAAACAAACAGCAGCAACCATCTCGAGCAGAAAACAGTTCCAAAGCAACCAACTCCAACAGCAAACAAAAACAACCAGCTCCAAAAGCAACCGGGAGCAACCAGCTCCAGCAGCAAACAACAACAACCAGCTCCAGTAGCAAACACCTCCAGCAACAAACAGCAGCAAACAGTTCCAGTTGGAAACAGCGGCAAGCAGCTCCAACAGCAAACAACTACTGCAGAAACTTGCCCCAATAACAAACAGCAACTGGCTCCAGCTTCCACTCTAAACACGTTAAAGAAGCCATCCCCGACGGAGAAGCCCTCCGTACACACAGGATCTGCTCAGATGAGGGGGAACGCAACAGACGACTACAGACGCTGAAATACACCCTCGTAAGAACAGGATGTGGCGCTCGACTCATCGATCGACAGTTCCACCGTGCCACAGTGAAAATCGCACCAACCTCCTCAGAAGGCAAACATGGGACACGGCAGACAGAGTACCCTTCGTCATCCGGTACTTCACCAGAGCGGAGAAGCTACGTCATCTTCTTCGGAGCCTTCAACATATAATCTATGAAGACTAACTTCTCACCAAGACCATCTAAACACCCCCACTACTTGCCTTCAAACAACCATACAACCTCAAGCAGACCATTGTTCGCCGCAACCTACCCAGCCTTCAGGAGAACAGCGACCACGACACCACACAACCCTGCCACAGCAACCTCTGCAAGACGTGCCGGGTCATCAACACGGAGACCATCATCTCACGTGAGAACACCATCCACCAGGTACACAGTACAGACTCGTGTGACTCTGCCAACGTTATCCATCTGATACGCTGCAGAAAAGGATGTCCCGAGGCATGGGACATCGGCGAGACAATGCAGCCACTATGACAATGGATGAATGGACACCGCTGGACAATCACCAGGCATGACTGTTCCCTTCCTGTCGGGAACATTTCAGCAATCAAGGGCACTCAGCTTCCGATCTTCGGGTAAAGCGTTCTCCAAGGCAGCCTTCAAGACACACGCCAACGCAGAATCGTCGAATGGAAAGTGATAGCCAACTTCTGCACACATGATGACGGCCTCAACCGGGATCTTGGGTTCCTGTCACACTATCTGTAACCCCCACGATTCGCCAGGGCTTGCAAAATCATACTAACTGTCCTGGCTTGAGACAATTCACACGTCTTTCACCTGTGCTGAAATCTCTGAAGACGGGAATGGGTTAATGAACTTTGTGATACTTTGGGATTTGTGAGAAGCATTGTACAGCTTGTTTTTGTGTCTGTAGAACGTGTTTTCGTGTATCCACCCAGATAAGACAAGCTGCTGCTGTAGACAAGCGCATGATTTTCCCAGCTAATTGTGTTCAGGAATGTAGCTAACCCAGCTGGTATAAACTAAGCTAGAGTCCATTTTATGTTATTTTATAGTATGTACCTTTGTTTAACACATGTATGCCTTCTGTGATCGTATAATCATAGATTCATATATATTCACTATAGACTATTCATCCTCACCAATATCAAGTGTTATGTAGGCCCCTGTATGTCAGTTAACTTGTTTGTGCAAACCTATAATCCAAACAACCCACAGGAGTCCACATAGAGGCAACAAAACAGACAGCCTTGAGATGGCCACAATTATGCAGACTACGCGATAGATGGAATCGCTGTGGCAGCAATAATCATGAGAAACTGCGGACGTGACCAGGGGCGAAAATATACGTATAAATATTTGATCTTAACTCGTATTCAATGAGAAGTCTGGAGACCGTGTTAGGAATCGGACTTCTCCCACAAGCTTGTGAAAATAAACTACTGTACTTTGACTCACGACTAGTCTCAGAGGTGTTATTTACCTACAACAAATTGGTGCCGAAACCCGGGATCTATTTACGGGTCCAGTCGAATGGCCACGACCGGGACAATGGAATAGATTACCAAACGTAATAGAGTGGGTCAAACTACAGTCGTTGATCATCTGTGATGAGAGAGTGAAATACGTCTGAACTGAGCACATATGGACAAGGAGGCAATTGACTCGAACACGCAGCCTGAGACCGGTTGTTAAGAGGGGAAATCCCCCACGCGATGGTCAGGAATTTAAATGGGTGTTAGAGTCTGGAAAAAGGTTGCCTGCAGTGTGATGTTCAGATGTGAGCGAGAAAGAGAGTGTCTGAGTGATCGCCGGAGTGGAAGGAAAAGCCTTCATGTAAAAGCCGGCTTAACAAATATAATATAAGCGGTGGTACGGAGGGATCTGATCACCCCAGGTATCACCGGACTCTGATAAGGGAGACATGTGAGGGCAGAGTGAGAAGTGAGAGTTGAAGACTCCAGGTGGTGAGTACAAACTTATCGATGTTATGGTGGGACATGGACAGTGGGGACCCTCAGGATCACTGATAAACGAATATATGGCTAAGAGGGACAAACTCATTAAACAGATCATAAAAGGGGGGTGGGATTTAGAACACCCACTAGACCAACAACGAAAATGGTAGGAACAGGAAAAGAAAGACAGAACTAAGAAAATTGGAGTTCTCTCAGTTCACCAATTGGCCGGATTAACTGAACACATCTCAGTCTCGGGTAAGAAATGGGCTGATGACAAAGCAAAAATTAAAATGTTGCAAGCTTCCTGTGTGTCTGCGTGTGTTTAACAAAGTGGTTGCGTGGATGTTTGTTGTTGTTTGCTTTAATGTTTTAATTATACAGCTTTAAATAAAGTACAGTTGAAACTATACCCCATCGTGGCCAGCCCCTCCACTATTTCAAAGATGGGCTGTCGCCAGCTCAACAAAAAATCCTTAAAATGGGAGTTCTCAATACCCAGAACTATGATGAATTAGTAGAATGGGCATCTGGAATTAGAGAAGGACCAGATGAGAAACCATACCTACAAATAAAACAGGAAGATGTTAGTGCAAACAATGGAGGAGCTAAACCCAAAGGGTGCGTGCTACAATTGTGGGAAAGCGGGCCACTTTTCCAGAGACTGTATGGCTCAGAAGCGGGGTGGAATGAAGGCCCCTACCTGCCAGTTTTGTAATAAGGGGGGGGGGGGCACACAGAGGGGCAATAAGGGGTAGCCCCCGCGAGTTTGGGTAAGACGCAGGGTAGTTTCTACGTGTCTGCACAATGTGAACTGCTGGTGAACACGGCAGCCTCCATATCTATCACTGACATCCCCTTATCCATAACAAATAAAATGAACTATGTAAAAGGAATTCACGGACAGAAGACCCCTGTCTACTAAAGAGAAACAATACAAAGAAGATAGAAGTATTGTTAATGCATCAGTTAGCTGGACTAGTTGAGCAAGTAGTCGACGCTACTAAAAGGTGGATTGAAAATAAAGAAAAGATTGGAGAGTTAGAATCCAGAGTAAGGGAACTGGAGAAACAAAACCATGTGTTAGAAGAAAAGCAATGGAGAGAGGAAACTGTTCCTACCTCCTCATGAGTCCACACAACAGGAACCAACTGCTCCTCCAGAGGAGTGGGAAGCGCCAGAAGGCAACTTAGCGCCAGTAACCCGAAGGGGAACAGATGCACAGCCAAAGGCAAATTATAAACCCTTCACCCCAGGTGAGAGACAGCAATTAATGGCTTCCCTGGGTAAATTACAATCTAGAAGCGCAAACACTAAATTCTGGGAAGAATTAGATACAACTTGGGTCGGACACCAATTACACCTGAGACGCACACTAGCTGGTCAGGGCACCCTGTCCAACGGATAAGTGGAGGCAGGTAGCAGGTGGACCCGCCGCTCCTCCAGCACAGGATGATAGTGGGGGACATGTAGACACATGTATTCGCCCTAACATCGGAGATAGATGCCCGACAGGCACTCCTCACCCAGTTTAAAGCAGAGATTGAGAGAGTATTAGGAAATGCTCCCACAAACTGGAACAGAATTACCACAATAAAACAGTTAAGAGGGGAATAATGCACGATGAAGAGGGATCAGTGTATGTGATCATGAGGGAAACACTAAGACTTGGGAAATGTTGAAGTGGGAATGTGAGAAGTACGAGAATGACAAAAGAGATAGAAAAGAACAAGAGAGACCTCAAAGGAAAGACGAGACCGTGAAAAAGGACTAGAACGGCCGAACAAAGGAAAGAAAAAAAACCCGGAGGTATCTGGTTTGCCAATGTGGTTCCAAAATACTGATACGGGTGAACAGGAGGAGGAGGATTGGTGGAATAGACCCAGTGCCGCTGCAAAGACAGAAGGGACTCAAATCAGGTTAAATTGGTTAGTCTGAAGTGTGATAGACCAAAGAGGAGAGTAAAGGTTTAAAAGAAACAAGCAGGCTGTGTACATGGCTCTGTACGGCACAGAGAGAGAGAGAGAGAGAGGATGTAATTGCGCGATTGAGAGCCTCATGTGGTGGAATAGGGTATAGCAGATCAAAGTAAATGGCTTCTCTGCGTGCAAGTTGAATAAATTACTTTCCCCCAGTTGAAACTTTACGAAAGTGCAATTGTGAGCGGAGCTGTTGAAGCCTGGAGTGTTTGTTACAGGCAGTAGATGCAGTGCTTTGCACCTTGGTTTAGCCTCGGGGGGCTGGGGAAGTGTTAAAACTGTTAGAGATTAAAGTGATAAGATTTAACATAGAAACATGGAACAGTACAGCACAGAGCAGGCCCTTCGGCCCACGATGTTGTGCCGAGCTTTGTCTGAAACCCAGATCAAGCTATTTCCTCCCTATCATCCCGAAGTACTCCATCTGCTTATCCAATAGCTTCTTAAATGTTCCTAAATTTTCTGACTCCACTATCACTGCAGGCAGTCCATTCCACACCCCAACCACTCTCTGCGTAAAGAACCTACCACGGACATCCTTCCTATATCTCCCATCATGAACCCTATAGTTATGCCCCCTCGTTACCGCTCCATTCACCCGAGGAAATAGTCTTTGAACGTTCACTCTATCATCTTATAAACCCCTCATCATCTTATAAACCCCTCATCATCTTATAAACCCCTCATCATCTTATAAACCTCCATCAAGTCCTCATCATAAACCCCTCATCATCTTATAAACCCCTCATCATCTTATAAACCTCTATCAAGTCTCCTCTCAACCTCCTCCGCTCCAAAGAAAAAAGCCCAATTTCCCTCAACCTTTCCTCATAAGAACTACCCTCCAAACCAGGCAGCATCCTGGTAAATCTCCTTTGCACTCTTTCCAGTGTCTCCACATCCTTCTTGTAGTGAGGTGACCAGAACTGCACACAATATTCCAAATGTGGTCTCACCAAGTTCCTGTACAGTTGCAGCATAACCCCATGGCTCTTAAACTCAAACCCCCTGTTAATGAACGCCAACACACTATAGGCCTTCTTCACGGCTCTATCCACTTGAGTGTCAACCTTCAGAGATCTATGGATATGAACCCCAAGATCTCTTGAATTTCTTGAATGTACTTCTGTTTTGAGCTTAATTACAGTTTGGAAGACAGAAGAATAAAATCGATGTCTTAATCAACGTTCTGTATTCTTTTTAAATGTTTTATTTTCTTTAATGTTTTAATGTTCAGAAAGGATTGTAACATTGGAAGGGACCATGTGTTCTTTCCTTTGTCTTGAATTCGAAATTATAAGAGAGTTAGTTGAGAAGTTAGGGAAAAAAATAAGTAATTTTGTGGAGAAGTAGAAAAGTATGAACAAAAGAATGAGGCAAATATACTGTCTGTGAGTCAGTTTAAGGTATATCAAGTTAGTGAAATGAATCGTAGTTCTGATTACTCCAAGTTCCAGCCGGAGGTTAATTAATTAGAACCTCAGTTGTCAATGCAGATAAGGATGTTGTCATTAAGTATTTTTAATCTGCATTTGTTGCCAAACATTGCTAAACTTTGTAACAACATGGATTGTTGAAACTTGTGTTGCCATCAACTGGCCAACAGTCCTTTTACTCGTTCTAAATAACATTTGGAAATTCAAGGCTTGTATTATGAGGCTTGTATTATGTTGTTTCGTTAACATGCACAAATTACATCGTCTAAAATTGATGATCGTTCTGACTCGCCCATCCAATTGAAAACCTGACTACACTACTAACACCAAGGCAAATTGCCCAGTTAGAATGCAGTATTAAGGTCCACAGAATATAGTGATTTACGAACGTCTGATAGTTTAGTATTCTCTAACTGGTTAAAATTATGTACTGCCGTTGGAATTTCATGTGCCATCTATTGTTCAAGGTTTTTCAAATATAAAAATACTGCAAAGCTTAAAACCTAGCCAGTTAAAAAATCAAACCAAAACGTCCTAATCCATTAACTATTGTTATTGTTATTTGTATGGTACCTACTTTGATTTTGATTTGGCGTCTGTTATTTTCCCAGAGTGCAGGGATTTGATCTGGAACTCAGTTTAAAAATAGAAACAACTTAAATTAAAAGGGTTTGGATATCACAGTTATGATGTGCAAAGCGGCATGATACACCTGCCGCTCGATTATTATACAGTATAAGCACTGCCATATAGAGCCGAGAATAAAATCAAATCCTGAAAAGCCTTAACCAATTTTATATAATATATATTGTGTATTGATAAAAACATAATTTTGTAGGAGAAAAAGCTATTTATTTCCAAGCTAAATGTTGGTGCATTTGAATGCACTTCTTTGTAGGTAGGGTAGTGGCATTTTGTGAAGTACTGTCATGCGGCGCTTGCACGCTCACAAATGATCAAATAAGATGTAATGGAAGAGTACATCATATAAAGATCGGAGCTGTATAGCATGTGATTGTAATGGGGAAAGCGATGTCTTTTGATAGAATTATATACAAATTAATGGATGTCCAGCTGCAGCCAGTGCAAATTGTTATTTGATTCACACTGAGCTTTCTATGGAAGGGGGATATGTAATTAAATGTATAACGCACTCGCTAAAGCCATACAGACATCGGCGAAAATGATGGCAGAGGTATTACCCACTATACTAATGAGATTAAGGGCTACCACAAACCGGACAACGGAATTAACCCCTTATGAACTAATGACAGGACGGGCGATGCAATTACCAGAAAGCATCATAACAGGTGGGACCGATGTTGGTCCACTAAAAGATAAAATCAAGAGATATGTTTTGGAACTAAGCACACAACTAAAAGGGATGCGCAAATTGGTAAAAGGCAATCAGGAAATAAGAGGCGCGGAGAGAGAAATGCTCCCTGACGTCCCAACAGCGGGACGTCCTAGTGAAAACACGACCTGACAAACCAGGGTTTGCACCAAAACGGAATGCCCATATGAAGTTATAATTAGTGGTGACGCCTGTGCCTGTATAAGAGTGAAAGGTATATGGAAACATTAGACTCAGTTGAAAGAATATGCTGGAACTAATTGGAAAAATGTGTGATATACTTCAATTGCAGATATAAACAGACAACGACTGAACTCTAAGCAAGCTGAACGGGTTCGCGGGAAGTTGCGCGTGGGCGGTATAGCCTTTGAACCATTGTGTAACGGTTGCACGGATTATTAATAAGTGATAGGATGCTTCTCATGCTGCTTCTCACGACCCGGCCCCTGTCAGCCACTGAGAGAAAGTATAGATGGAATTATGAGAATTTAGGGATGAAGTACAGTGGACATCTTTGTAACGATGATTCTGTCTATTGTATGAACACCTTAGTGTATATGTCTTATCTGTATGCATCACAGTCGAATCTGAGCAAGTGCTGGGTCTGTTTACGCATTCCCACGCACGGAGGAAAGGGAGGAAATCCTTTATTCCCTATCCCTTTATCAGCTCCAGAAATGATAGAATGGATTTTAAATCAGAATGGAACCCAGGAAGGGCCAAGGAAACTGACATTTAAATCCCCATCGGCTACCACCATGCAGGGTACGTTTAATATCAGCAACAGTGATGTTGTTTTCGGACTAGGGGGGTGGAGGGTGCACTTTATCGACCTTTAAGAAATATTACCAACCCAGCTATGACAGATCAGATTCACCACCCTCAACAATGGGGATCTGTCTGCCTGATAAGAAATGGAACCATACCTGTTGGCCATAGCTACTGTATACAGCAGATTAATGTCACTAATGATGCCTGGGCCATGGTACAACAGGTCACAATCCAGTACCCCACAGCCACTGTCGCGGTTAGCCTCTCCTCCGCTTATGTAAGCAGGATGACTGAATATAATGGTACCTATTTTGTCTGTGGAAACAATGCCTATTCGCGGCTTCCCTGGAATTGGGCAGGATCGTGTTATTTGGCATATGTGATGCCCTATATTCACCATTACACTGGCTTACGGGGCCACCCCGAGATACAGTGCTAAGGGCTGCTCGATTATGTGCGAGCCTCCCAGGAACATGTGACATAGTTGGCTCCGAAAGCTGTACATATATTCCCGATGCTTCGGAGAATATAACTCGCTTGGAAGATCAGATTAAAGATGTGGTAAAAACAATGCAGGATGTGGAGAACCAATATCACAATTAAAACCCTCCAGGCTGGCTGGGGGAATGGTTCAGGTCGTGGGGTTCATACCTGATGCATGGATTGATTGTATTAATTGTAATTGTAATTGCTTGCTGTGTTTGTATGGCATTATTGAACGCCTGTTGTAAAACAGAAAGGGCGCAGATTATGCCGGGCACAAGTGTACAGGCAGAGGGGGCAGACCTCCTGACAAAGAACTAGGCCCATATGTTGATAACATTTGTTTCTAAGTTGGTCATGGGGTCATGTTTGGACCTGGCCCGACCAAAGGGGAAATGAAGATGGGAATGGGTTAATGAACTTTGTGATACTTTGGGATTTGTCAGAAGCATTGTACAGCTTATTTTTGTGTCTGTAGAACATGTTTTCGTGCATCCACCCAGATAAGAGAAACAGCTGCTGTGTGCAAGCGCATGATTTTCCCAGCTAATTGCGTTCAGGAATGTGGCTAACCCAGCAGGCATAAGCTAAACTAGGCTCCATTTTATGTTATTTTATATTCTGTACCTTTGTTTAACACGGTGGAGCTGACATGTATGCCTTCTGTGATCGTATAATCATAGATTCATATGTTTTCATTATATACTATTAATCCTCACAGATATAAAGTGTTATATAGGCCCCTGTACGTCAGTTAACTTGTTTGTGCAAACTTATAATCGAAACAACCAACAGGAGTCACATAGAGGCGACAAAACACACAGGCTTGAGATGGCTATGATTACGCGGACTACGCGAAGGATGGAATCGCTCAGGAAGCAATAATCGTGAGAAAGTGCGGACGTAACCATGGGCGAAAAAATATGTATAAATATTTGATCTTAACTCGTATTCAATGAGAAGTCTGTGAAAATAAACTACTGTACTTTGACTCACGACTCGTCTCAGAAGTATTATTTAGCTGCAACAACGTCTCTCCACTTGCATTATCTGGAACTGCAAAGACTTGATTACCTGTTAAGACTCGCATTCCAACCATTATCTTGTAATTGAGTCTGTATCCATATATGCCCGTTTTGTGAACCCAACTCTCAACTCACCGAAAGCTGTAAATTAAACCTGTTGGATTTTAACCTGGTGGTGTGAGACTACTTATTGAGCTCCAACTGCAAACAGCAGCAACTAACTCAAACAGCAAAACAGAAAAGACAAGCGCCAGCAGCAAACAGCAACAAACAGTAGCAATTAGCTCCAGCAGCAAACAGCATCAAGGAGATCCAGCAGCAAACAGCAGCAAGCAGCTCCAACATAAACCGCATCAACAGCAACCAGCTCCAGCAACAAACAGTTTCAACAGCAACCAGCTCCAACATAAACAGCTCTGGCAGCAACCGGCCCCAGCAGCAAACAGAGGCAAGCAGATCCAGCAGCAAACAGCAGCAACCAGCTCCAACCGTAGACAACCCCAGCAGTTGACAGCAGCAATTAGCTCCACTGGCAAACAACAGCAACCAGCTCCAGCAGCAAACAGCAGCAACCAGCTCCAGCAGCAAACAGCAGGAAACAAATTCAACCCCAAGCAGCAGCAAGCAATCCAGCAGCAAACAGCAGCAAGCAGATGGAACAGCAAGCACCTCCAGCAGCAAAAAATTCAAAAGCAAACAGCAGCAAGCAGTTCCAACATCAACAGTTTCAACAGCATTCAGTTCCAGCAGCAAACAGCTCCAGCAGCAACCAGCTCCAGCAGCAAACAGAAGTAACCAACTCCAGCAGCAACGTGAAGCAACTAGCTCCAAAAGCAAGTTGCAGCAACCAGCCATAGCAGCAAAGAGCAACAACCAGCTCCAGCAGCAAACAGCTCCCACAGCAAACACCTCGAGCAGCAAACAGCGGGTAGCAGCTCCAACAACAACCAGGTCCAGCAACAAACAGCAGTAACCAGTTCCAGCAACAAGCAGCAGTAACCAGCTTCAGCAGCAACCAGCAGCAACGAGCAGCAACCAGCAGCAACCAGCAGGGTGAGACATAAGCTTAGATAGCAGAGTGAAGATTGGCAGTTCAGGGATCTGGATCATAGTCACAGTCTGTTCCAAAACGGACCTCTCAGAGAATTAAGCTGCTGTTCAACAAATAAAGTAGAAACACATTTGTCTGTGCCACACCCCATTGGTTATACTCTAAATAAGACCACTGGCCCCAAAACAACGCAACAGTCATTGATCAGAAAGTATGTTGCATTTGTTAAAACCGATCAGATGGTTTTTGGGGGAATTTGCATTGTGGGAATTCCAAAAAGGTAAATAGATTTAGACTGTGGAGGATGGGGTGGAGGGTAATCCATGTATATTCTCTGGGTAAACATTACCGCTCTTCATTACTAATGTTGTTCTTCATTGTTAATTGTAAATGTTGTTTTTCATTGTTAATCGTAAATGTTGTGTACTGTTAATACAGCTCTATGCAGCTGTCATTCTTGTTGTTTATTTTACAATTTAACAATTGTTTCATTACTTGAATAACGTACAATAGGTCTGACAACTTTTTCTCACTGTGTTTGATCTCCTTGCTCATGTTTGTTCCAAATCGCAACAATGAATAATTGAGGACCAACAATCTGGGATTCCCTTCTGTGATTTGCGTTGTGCTCAGATTGAACATCAGCGAGGTTTATAACAGTAGCCCTGAAGTAATGGCAAAACGGGGTGATCAGTTATGGGAACAGGGCCCTACATATATTGGTACACACAAGAGACAGGAACATTAGAGAGGTGGATATAGAAAGTGAGACTGAAGTCTGTGTCGTGTGGCTGGGAGATCTCGAACGGGGCAGCGTGTGTTCATCTCGGACCAGTGAACAGGAGATTAATTCCACAGTCAAGAGAGTAGAAGCAATGTGAGATTTCCCTGAGGAGCAGCAGGGTACTGTATGGTAATGTTACTGGAGTTTGTTATAGATCAACTATTTAACATGTTATGGCCCAGTTGTTGGGAGGCCCTAATAAGTTAATAACATTTATCAACAATAGACATTAAGGCACTGGCAGAACAACCAGCAAATAGTTAAATGATGCTTAAAACAAGATTACAAGCGAACAAATGAATAGTTTACATACATGTGAATACAGTGAGAGAAATAATTAAGTAATCATGATTTAAAAAGTATGTGCTGATGTTTTGAATGTATTTTAAATGTTGCATGAACCATTGTTCACTTTTGCCATAGGCAAGTTAGAAACATAGAAACATAGAAAAACTACAGCACAAACAGGCCCTTCGGCCCACAAGTTGTGCCGAACACATCTCTACCTTCTAGACGTACCTATAACCCTCCATCCTACTAAGCTCCTATTGAGTTCGCCTCCACCAAAACTGATGGCAGCCTATTCCACTCGCCCACCCCCCTCTGTGTGAAAAACGTACCCCTAACATCTCCCCTGTACCTACCCCCCAGCACCCTAAACCTGTGTCCTCTCGTTGCAGACATTTCCACCCTGGGAAAAAGCCTCTGAGAGTCCACCCAATCTTTGCCTCTCAACATCTTCTACACCTCTATTAGGTCTCCTCTCATCCTTCGTCTCTCCAAGGAGAAAAGACCGAGCTCCCTCAGCCCATCCTCATAAGGCATGCCACTCAATCCAGGCAACATCCTTGTGAATCTACTCTGCACCCTTTCAATCTTTTCCACATCCTTCCTATAGTGAGGCGACCAGAACTGGGCACAGTACTCCAAGTGGGGTCTGACGAGGGTCTTATATATCGCAAGATGTGATGGTAAACACGAATATTTCAGAGCCAACACACGAGGATTTTAAAGTTAGCAAAATTCATATCAGAAATCTTCTTGTGCAGAAACAGATATTGCAGTTTCATGAATTGGTATACTCATTGTCCAAATCCAGGATGGAAGCATGCCCCGGCGTGTCTATCCAGTTTGGCAATGATCCAGTGGGAACATTCACTTGGACCCATACAGTGAGGGTCTAGGGTAACCTGGTGACGCAGAGGGTACTTTAGTCAAAATGGGAGTGAGCGTCCGGATTTAATGGAAAAATGCGATATCATTATGCTGGATGGTAAATTGCAATTGGCTGCATGACAGGAATTATTATTGATATGTGTACCTTAAAGATGATTGATTTTAAGCTAAGGTAAGGAGGGAATGATCGTTAAGAAAACCTATATCTGATCTGCTTTGAATTGCAAATGTAAGATCTATTCGGAGTGTTCCGGCTGCTCAACCTGAGAGCTGACTCGACGCTCTGATGACCTCCAGGCAGCTGTTCGTGAAATAAAGTTATGCCTTCCGTTCAGAAACATTGGCTTCGTGAGTCTTGTATTGTCGAAGATTTCCTGAAAGTACGGGTCACCTCACGTACCCCACCAATAGGCCCTCAAGCGGGCTTTAGGCTCGCACTGTACGGGTGCACTGTATGACAAGTGCGAGGGACACAGAGAGGGTTTAATTTAACCAGCACTAATTTCCCCTCCCAACACCCGCCCATTTCTGAATTCTGAATTCTCCCTTAATATGTGGTCCTGTGCTTTGCACAACCCGTCAGTTTGCAGTGATTTAATTCTCCATGGAAAAGAAAAGTGCAGTAAGTTTGAGAGCAGAAAACATAAGAGGGTTTGTTAATTTTTCATACACAGGGAACGTGGCAAGAGTTATGACAGCTCCTGCCATTTCTTGCATTCATGCAACAAAGGATGCATAAATGAAAGAAAGTGGTACAGAGCAAGACCGCAATAACAGCAATACGATGGTTCTAGTTTTCCTGTGAGTCCAGAGTCCATGATTAAAGATCCAGTGGTGTATTCCTTCAGAGGTCAGGAGACTGAAGTTGATGAAGGATGATACGCTCTTCCGGATTGGAGGTAAGATTCAGTTTATTGATGCATCTCTGTCACAGCAAACTCTAACATCAATCAACAATTAATTGTTAGGTTGGATATAGTAAGAGATACAGATTGTATTAGATTATGATTTTAAATTGAATGTGTTAACACTGCATTAGTTTTATTATGGCGGCAGTGAATTGTAAACAAGCTGGATTGTTTACAAGCTTGTTTACAATTCACTGCAGCCATAATAAAACTAATGCAGTGTTAACACATTCAATTTAAAATGATAATCGAATACAATCTGTATCTGTTACTATATCCAACCTGTTTGAACAGAGGGAAGTACGATAGGATGAGGGCTGAATTGGCTAAGGTGGACTGGGAGAGCAGACTGGTAGGTAGGACAGCTGAGGAACAGTGGAGGATTTTTAAGGAGATCCTTTTCAGTACTCAGGAACAATATATTCCGGTGATAAAAAAGGGTTGTAAGAAAAGGGATAACTAGCCATGGATAACGAAGGAAATTAAGGAGAGTATTAAATTAAAGACCGATGTGTACAGAGTGGCCAAAAATAGTGGAGAATCGGAAGATTGGGAAAACTTTAAGAGACAACAAAGAACGACTAAGAAAGCGATAAAGCAAGGAAAGATAGGTTATGAAGCTCGGCTAGCTCTAAATATAAAAAATGATAGTAAAAGCTTTTACATATATCTAAAAAGGAATTGAGTGGCAAGAGTGAATGTTGGACACTTGGAGGACGAGAGCGGGGATTTAATAGTGGGAAATGAGGAAATGGCTGAAACTTTAAATCAGTTTTTTGTGTCAGTCTTCATGGTGGAAGACACAAATAGTTTACCGAAAATTAACGGTAGAAGGTTGGTAGGAGGAGAGGTACTCGATACAATTAATGTTACCAGAGAGGCAGTGCTGGGTAGACTAACGGGACTGAAGGTGGACAAGTCGCCGGGCCTGGATGGAATGCATCCCAGGGTACTGAAAGAAATGTCAGAGTTAATAGCAGATGCGTTAGTGGTTATTTATCAAAATTCAATGGATTCTGGGGTAGAGCCGACGGATTGGAAAACAGCTAATGTTACGCCGCTGTTTAAAAAAGGAAATAGACAAAAAGCGGGTAACTACAGGCCGGTTAGCTTAACGTCAGTAGTTGGGAAAATGCTGGAATGCATCATTAAAGAAGAAATAGCAGGCCATCTGGATAAGAATGGTTCGATTAAGCAGACGCAGCATGGATTCATGAGGGGAAAGTCGTGCTTGACGAACTTGTTGGATTTTTATGAAGATGTGACTAGTGCGGTGTAAGTCAGAACTCCTTCTGAGTTACACACTCAGTTCATCAGTCGGCCTCACACTCGGTCAGTCAGCCAGCCTCACTCACTCGGTCAATCTGCCTTTCTCACTCGGTCTGCCTGCATCACTCAATCGCTTGGACAGTCAGCCTCCCTTGCTTGGTCGGTCAGGCGGACTCGCTTGCTCAGTCGGCTATCAGCCTCACTCGCTCAGCTAGTGATTCGGCCTCAGTCGGTTACTCGGTCTTACAACCTCTATCGCTCGCTCGCTCGCTTGGTCAGTTGACTTCACTCAGTCGGTCAGTCAGGGGCCTCACTCCTGCCTTGCTTGCCTAGTGATTGAGTGAACCTCGCACAGTGGCTCAGTCAGTTGGAGTCTCTCATGATTCAGTCTGCCTTATTCACTCAGTCGGCCAGACAACCTAATTGCTGGGTCT
>NW_027591968.1:0-67078 GCF_964213995.1 Mustelus asterias
GATTCCTTGACTCTGGCAGGCCTTTGTGTGCCCGAGCCCTTGGACATTCCCGCCTGCACCTGATGTGCATCAACAGCAGTGCTGTACACACCAGAAAGTGACCCAGAAGCCTCACCGCTAACAGTGGTGACAGCATCTGCACTGGTGGACTGACCACGGAGAACTCCTTGGGGCCTTCCTCTGAGGTGTCGTCTCTGTCTGCATGGAGTGCTATAGTGGGAACAACAGGGGGACTGGCAACTCCAGAGGGGCCAGGCACATCGGAGTTATCTCTTGCAACAAAGGACACAAGGTTCAGTGCAAGAGAGGGACAGATAGCTGGGCAGTGTGCCACTTCATTGAGATATGTGTATCCAGGAGACCTGTCAGCCCAAAGTCCCAGTAGCTTTCCTGGTATTTTCTCCTCAAGTGATCATGGTTATCTGTAGTTCCTCCATCCCTTTGCCTCTTGATTTTCTATTGTTCTTGGGATGCTTTCTACGTCTTTTACTGTGAAGACAGGGACAAAATATTCACTCAAACTCTCTGCCATTTCCTTGGGGGGAATTCACTAGCCTCCCAGCCACATGTTTCTCTGCAGCAGGGAGGTGGCGCGCTGTTCACTGGCGGTGGGACTCTCTGGTCCCACCGCTGGCAATGAGATTTCCATTGATGTCACCCCATGTCGCCATGAAACCTGAGGGAGGGGGTGCGCTGCCAGTGGGACCAGAGAATCCTGTCATTGTGAATGGCCGGAGAATCCCCCCCACCCCCCGCCCCCCCCCCCCCCCGCCCCCCCCCCCCCCCGCCCCCCCCCCCCCCCCCCCCGCCCCCCCCCCCCCCCGCCACCCCCCCGCCCCCCCCGCCGCCCCCCCGCCCCCCACCCCGCCCTCCCGCCCCCCCCCGCCCCCCCCGCCCCCCCCGCGCCCCCCCCGCCGCCCCCCCGCCGCCCCCCCCCCCCGCCCCCCCCCCCCCCCCGCCCCCCCCCCCCCCCCCCGCCGCCCCCCCCCCGCCGCCCCCCCCCCGCCCCCCCCCGCCGCATATACTTATCTTTGAATCCTACAGTGCAGAAGGAGGCCATTCGGTCCATCAAGTCTGCACCAACCACAATTCCACCCAGGCCCTATCCCCATAACCTCATACATTTACCCTAGCTAGTCCCCCTGACACTAAGGGGCAATTTAGCATGGCCAATCCACCTAACTCGCACATCTTTGGACTGTGGGAGGAAACCGGAGCACCCGGATGAAACCTATGCAAACACAGGGAGAATGTGAAAACTCCACACAGACAGTGACCCAAGCTGGGAATCGAATCCTGGTCTCTGGCACTGTGAGGCAGCAGTGCTAGCCACTGTGCTACTATGCCACCCATTTGGAGAAGCTTTTTCTGGTTGTGGTCACATTTCCTGCTGATTTTCTTTCATACTCCAATTTCTCTCTTCAGTTTTTTTGTAGTCATCCTTTGCTGGTTTCTAAAATGTGTTAATCTCAGGCAGCATTGTACATTTTTACTTTCAATTTGATACCATCCTTAGTTAACTGTGGATGGTGTGTCCTTATTGTAGAGTCTTTCTTTCTCGATGCTATCTGTATTTGTTGAGAGTTATGAAACATCTCCTTAAACATCTGCCACTGTCCCTATCGCTTCTCGGCCTTTTGGCTAAGATCAAGTGTAGTATGGATCGCCTGCACTTGGTTGAGGTCATTAGGTTACGCTGAGGCTTCATATGTTTCATACGAAGCAATTTTTAAAAGCGGCATCTCGGCCTTTTGGCTAAGATGCAAATGAGCTCAAGTCTTGGAGGAGGATCCTCCCCCTTCTCCAATCAGCTTGGCTCATGTAGATCAGGCCCAGGACAGGGTGGTTTTGGTCTCCCGTCCTGTCTTGTCAGCCTGGATCTGAAATGTCTCAACTTGTTGAGACTCTGAATTGGATTTGATTTGATTGAATTGGAAAAGTATTAAAAAAAAAATCTGCCACTGTCCCTATTAATTTACTGGGCGGAAGTTAAGAATGTATTAAACAATTAATTTTGTGAGATTCTTGGTAGTCTACCATAGTACAAAGGAGATATTTGCTGGGATTCTCTGCCCTCCCCATGATGTTTTTCTCAGTGGTGGGGGGAGGTACGCCGTTGGCCGGCATTCCAGTCCCGCGAATATCAATGGGATTTTCCCATTGATTCCACTCCATACCTTTGGGAAACACACAGCGGGGGCGTGCTGTCAGCACGGCCGGAAGATCCCGCCAAAGTAAAGTGCCAGAAGATCACACCCACTGTAACTATTGAAAGAATAGAAAAAAGATAAAGTGGAATGATTGTGGGAGTTGGAGGGTTTGGTTTCTGAAGAGTGATTTAAAAATTTGGGCTTGTGTAATGATGCATTTCCGGAGAATTCATTAATAGAACAAAAAATGATTTATGTCCAGCTACAGGAACTGCACATTTGCAACTAATTCCAAAGTACTTGTGCACTAGGAGAACTCCTTCCCGGGGTGATTCCTCTGGGTCCTGATTGGCCACTCAAGCCACATGACCCTTACTCTGCTATGTTGCACTTAAAGGGACAGTCACCACACCTTGCATAAATGTTGAAGTAAAATGCCTGTTTAATGAAGCAAACCTCACATGTGTACATTGCTTAATAGTATAAGGAAATACAAATATAAAAATTCAATGTCCAGAAATTGTGCAGTAATACACAGCAATGCGATGCATCTCTTTCCACCTACAATCGACCCTCTAAAATTCCCTCCTTGAACTCATTTCAAAGGTGGCACAGTAGCACAGTGGTTAGCACTGCTGCCTCACAATGCCAAGGACCTGGGTTCAATTCCAGCCTCGGGTCACTGTCTATATGGAGTTTGCACCTTCTCCCCATGTCTGCGTGGGTTTCCTCTGGGCGCTCCCACAGTCCAAAGATGTGCAAGTTAGGTTGATTGGCTATGCTAAATTGACCCTAGCATCAGGGGGTTAGCAGGGTAAATATGTGGGGTTACAGGAATAGGGCCTGGGTGGGATTGTGGTTGGTGCAGACGTGATGGGTTGAATGGACTTCTTCTGCACTGTAGGATTCTATGATTCTATTCTAACTCCTTCACCTCTGTATATTCTTCTCCTTTTTTGTGTTTCTCCTTATAATACATCCCTTTGAACAAGCCTCCTGCCTTAGATTTGCTTTCTCATTCTGCATCTGTGATGTGCTTTGAATATTTCTCCAAGTTAAAGGCACTATGTAAATACAAGCTGTTGGTGTGGTACCATTGCTTATTATTCCGAGTCATTTATGAGTGTGGTGCTGCACTGTGTGAACTTGCTTTGGCCTTGCTAAGCTGGTTATGAGAGAGAAGAGGGATTTGCATCCAGGATGTTCCCAGTTGATTGAAACTTGGGCCATGTGTTGGAAAGATTTGCTTGTCGGAGATTAAACTTGCAGTGGATGCAGGAAATACAATAGATGGTGGTTAATTTGCACTCATTATACATCCTGCCTAATTTACCTAAATAAAATGGGTAAGAAAAAATATCAAGCTGGGATTATAAACCCACATCTGCTTGTGTGCAAACTTGTGGAAGTTGAATTTCACCCTATAGATATTTTAGAACCTATAGCTAAATATCTTTTCAACTTTGTCTGCATATCTCTGACACAGCCTCCCATTGCGGGGCAAGAGGATTTTCCATTTGCTAACGTGAAAATCTTGCATGATTTAATTGAGTTATATAAATTTGACCATTTTTTATTGAAGAAATTGCAAAATGAATTTTAAACTCCAACTTACTTTCACCACCTGACGAAGCAACATTTAGTTAGAAAAGATATTAACATAATACAGTACTTGACTCCAAAGAAAATAATGTTAAACAGCCAGCAGTGAAAGTCTTGTGATGACCTTGTTTATAGTACTTCACTATTTCCTGATGAGAGCACTGTCCAATAAAAATCTATATTCTCTAAAGATACAGGCAGAAATTTCCTCTGACCAGGTGAGTCTCTGACACACTGTTGTAAGTGTACTGGTTTACAGAATGTGTCACCGCATCCTGCTGAGATTATTTTGATGTCATGCAGAAGTCTGGCCTTCACTGCTGTGTACGTCGAGCAAATGTTCATTGCAAGTGTGGTTTAGTGGGCAAGCTGCTCCTTGGAATAGGGCTCACTTTTTAACTGATGTTGGTTTGCTTGAGAACTTGCGCCAGAAGCTCGTTTGCCTGCGTTTGGGCTGAGCCAAAAAGGACAACTGTTCCTGTGTGACCGTCGAGACATTCAGTGCCGGAAAGTCATAGTAGCTCACATCTGTGACAGGGAGGAAAGAGAATTATTAGAAATGTCTTAGAGAACAAAACAATTCACAGGATTGCCTGCTAAGCCTCAGTTCAAGTGCACAATGTTACTTGGCTACATTTTCTGATTTTCTTGCTTTTAGCTGAGAAGGATTTGTGGCTTCAATGTTTCTATATGATTATGGTGTACATTTGATTGTGAACAGCTGACCCATACTTATACTAACATACATACAATGTTCCTACTGTCTGTTGTTTAGGTGACTGTATATCTTTGCCTCTGCATATGGTGGGTTCAATAACATGATTCCTCCATTAAGGCTGCACAAAACCTTCATCAATCTTCCTTTCTCCTCTCAGTAGAAGTAGAAATGGTTGAGGGCTTCAGGTTTTTAGGTATCCAGATCATCAACAACCTGTCCTGGTATCCCCATGCAGACACTATAGTTAAGAAAGCCCACCAATGCCCCTACTTTCTCAGAAGACTAAGGAAACTTGGCATGTCAGTTACGACTCTCACCAATTTTTACAGATGCACCATAGAAAGCATTCTTTCTGGTTGTATCACAGCTTGGTATGGCTCCTGCTCTGTCCAAGACTGCAAGAAACTATAAAGGGTCGTGAATGTAGTCCAGTCCATCACACAAACCAGCTTCCCATCCATTGACTCTGTCTACACTTCCCGCTGCCTTGGAAAAGCAGCCAGCATAATTAAGGACCCCACACATCCCGGACATACTCCCTTCCATCTTCTTCCATTGGGAAAAAGATACAAAGGCCTGAGATCATGTACCAACCGACTCAAGAACAGCTTCTTCCCTGCTGCCATCAGATTTTTGAATGGACCGACCTCACACTAAGTTGATCTTTCTCTACACCCTAGCTATGACTGTAACACTACATTCTACACTCTCTCCTTTCCTTCTCTATGAACAATATGCTTCATCTATATAACGCGCAAGAAACAATACTTTTCACTGTATACTAATACATGTGACAATAATAAATCAAATCAAGTCATACTGGCAATTCCTGATCCCCAAAACTTTGGAAAGGGTATTACTTCTGCCTGATAGTGGGAGTTCTCACATTTCCGAATGGCTTCAAGGAGTATGGAGAGAGTGCGAGTGATTGACATTGAGGTAGGTGGTCAGCCATGATCTAACTGAATGGAGGAGCAGGTAAATGGGCTAAATGGCATATTCTTGTTTCCATGTTTCACAGCAATTTCTTTTCTAATTATGCAATCTCATTAATTCTTTCAGCCTATTGGCCTTCTGCAGTTTAACCATACAGATACACAATGTGCAGCACAAAGTCACACCTTAAGTGAAAATAATGCGTAAAATGTAATTGCAGGTGTGATGTGTTATAAATGTTTAAGGGAATGGGTCAGGTGACACAGGGTGTGTGGTGATCTGCCCGGAGACCGCCCTGAAACGGAAGTTGTCGTTTGGAGTGAGTAAGACTGCAATAAAGATCTGTGTTCCCTGACGCCTGTTTGTAGAGCAAGTTCTTGAAGATACTCCTCGGTGCTAAAAAATTTAACACTGGCAATGCAGTTGGAGTGTTCGACAGCTCGCAAGGTAAAGGATCGAGATCTTCAACACAGACTGTTTGGAGATCCACAGTGCACAGTGCAAAAGAAAACCCTTGGGGGACAGGTAGGACAATGGTGGTAAGAGGGCATTGTGGGAAACAGCGTGTTGGACTGACTTGGGTGCTGTCGGCAGTTACAAGTCGGTCACCACGGCCGTCGCTGGCATCGGATTGCAGGCGATCGGAGGAAGACTTGGTCATTGAGTAACTGGAATACCGAGTGCTTGGGGGGAAGCAAGCACAGGAGCCAGCGTGGGTCTTCCTTAGCACAGTTGGAAATAAAATATTCAGCGTCCTGAGAATTCTACTGCAGCCAAAGAATCCAGCTGAGACACTCAGCCACTTCAGGAGCTGAGTGCAGTATTAGAGGGGCACTTTGGGTCAAAACCATTTCTGATTGCGGGGCATTTCTGGTTTTACAAGCGGGACCAGATGGAGGGTGAGACCATTACCAAATCTGTGGCTTCTCTCAAAAGCCTCACGGAGCATTGTGACTTTGGGGTTTTCTTGCAGGACGCACTACGGGACTGGGTTATATGTGGCCACCAACAGGAAGCAATCCAGCAAAGGCTACAGGCGGAGTTGCAGCTGGAGTTTAAGAAGGTGTTTGAGATCACAGTTTCTATGGAATGGGCTGCCAGGGAGGCAGTGCACTTTGGCGCTAATGTGAGGGTGCATAAGGTGGTAGAGATGCCAAAGAATCAGTCGCAGCCCAAGGAATGCTGCCATTGTGGCCAAGGGGGTCACATAGAGTCCAGTTGCTGGCGAGGGGAGCTGTTGGAAGACGGGCCACATTGCCCGAAACTGCAGAGCACCGGTGCCCAGGAGAGTGCAAAGCTAAAGCAGACAGGATTCAAACCCAGGATAAAGTGGCAAGTGGTCAATGTAGATAAAAACAAAGAGTCCACGGGGTCTGTGGACGTAAGCGCAAACTGAGAAGATGCAATTTAAACTAAACAATCTGGCTGTGCGAGGTGAAGCAGACAGATTCTGCGTGATGCCCAAAGTCACAGGGAAATTAGTTAAGATGGAGGTGGACATGGGGCTGGGGCAGGGGGGGGCGGGGGGGGGGGGGGGGGGGGGCAGTGTTGTTGATCCCAGCGTCTTTATATAACCAAAGTTGAATTATCATCCCCTGAACCCTGTAAACATTCATTCTGAGGACATACAGAGAACAGTTGGTTTCTCTTGAGGGCTATGTCTTGGCCAAGGTGCAGCTGAGGGACCAGTGTGCGTAGCTATCTTTGTATGTTGTGAAGGGTGATTCTCCCGCATTGTTCAGATGATCTTGGCTGAAACAATTAAAATTGAACTGTGAAGCGGTGAATAGATTAACGGAGTCTCGTTTGAGTCTGAATGATATTTTACACAGCTACAAGAAGGTGTTTAATGGAACCCTTGGTGAGATGAAAGGAGTGAAAGTGAGCCTATGGTTGAAGCCGGATTCATGCCCAAAGAGCCTGAAGACACGTCCAGTGCTGAATGCAATTAGACCCAATTTGGAGACTGACATTGAGAGATTAGTAAGTTTGGGGGTATTGGAACCAGTGGCCACGAGTGAATGAGCCACGCCAATTGTTCCCGACATGAAGACCGATGGCTCACAGTGAACCCTGACTCATGTGAGGATCAGTATCCATTGGAGCTTGTTGAATGCCTGTTTATTGGCCTTTCTGGTGGTCAGAGGTTTACCAGAATGGATCTTTCACAAGTTTATCTGCAGGTGGGGGTGGCCGAAGACTCTCAGCCACCATTAACCGTCATCACCTAAAAAATATTATTTTGTTATAAACGCCTGTCTTTTGAAATCATGTTGGCCCCGGCCATTTGTCAAAGAGTGATGGACCAGATTTTGAGTGGTCTCCCAGGGGTCCAATGTTACTTGGATGACATCCTGGTGCAGGGTTCCACAGGTGAGGAACGTATGTGGAAATTAGGAGAGACATTGAAGAGATTGAAGGAACATAGGCTGCAGATTAGGAAAGACAAGTGTGAGTTTTTCAAGGACTCTGTCGTGTAATTAGGTCATGTTATCGATGGTGAAGGTTTGCATAAAGCACCAAAGAAGCTAGGAGCCATAATGAAGGCATCAAGACTGGAAAATGTTTCTCAGTTGAGGTCTTTCCTGGTACTCAAACTACTAAGGCAAATTTGTTCCTGACTGGATGACAGTAGTGAAACCTCTGCATTGGTTGTTGATGAAGGGGCAGGTTTAGCAGTGGGTGCCGGAATGCAAGAAAGCAGCTAAGAAGCATTGAAGGAGTTTATAGTCCTGATCCATTTAAACCCCAAGCTACCTCTGCAGCTGGCCTGTAATGCATTGCCAATGGCGTAGGAGCGGTGATATCCATGTGATACCGAATGGAGAAGATAGGCCCATTGTGTTCACTTCTAGGTCACTCTCTAAAATGGAAGAGAACTACGCACAAATAGAGAAAGAGGCACCAAACATCATTTTCGGTGTTACCAAAGTTTCACCATTATCTGTATGGCAGGAAGTTGTCTTGCTGACGGACCAAAGATTGCTGACCAAGATTTTGGAACCTCATTTGAAGATTCCATCTATTGCTGCAGCTCAGTTGCAGAGGTGGACGTTGATATTGTCGGTCACCTGAATGAAATCCACTATTGCCATTCGGATCAACATGCAAATGCAGATGCGTTATCCAGGCTGCCATTGCCTTGTCACAAAAAGGTCCTGGACAAGGTTATCCAGATCATGTACTTTTCACAAGATGCTAAAGTACCAATTAAAGCTGCTATGGTGAAACAAGCTACAAGAAAGGATCCCATACTGAGTCAAGTAGTTTACCTGGTCCCCAAGGGGAGGACAAGCCGACTGAAGGATCTGGAACTGAGGCCATGTTTAAGCCATCAATGAGAATTGTTGGTGCATAATGGTTGTTTGAGGTGGGGTATGGGGATCATCATTCCCCCGTCCTTGAGGAGAAAAGTGTTGGAGCAACTGCACCAAGGTCACCCGGGGTGGTGCGGATGATAAAGGTGGCCTGCAGTTACATGTGGTGACCAAAAGTCGATGCCTGCTTCAAGGAGAAAACGGGCTCTTACGTGTTGTTTTCCAAAAATCGGAAAGCACCTTCTGGATCACCATTGCACCCATGGGAATGGCCATAGGAGACTTGGGAGCATGTTCACATAGATTTTGCAGAGCCAGTAGAACAACAGATGTTGCTGGTGGCCATCGGTGCACACTCAAAGTGGCCAGAGGTGATTTGTATGTAATCGACAACCACAGAATCGATGTTTGACAAGCTCAATGACATGTTTGCTAGATTTGGATATCCAGATCAGGTTGTAAGTGACAACGAACTGCAGTTTGTGTTGAGGAGTACATGGAACTGCATGGAATTCATCATGTAAAGACTGCAACCTACCACCCTGAGATGATGGGTTAGCGGAGTGTTTTGTACAGTCTGTTAAACACTCCTTACAGGCTTCACAAGAGGAAGGGTCATTGATGCAAAGAGATTAAACAGTTCTTGAATATGTACCTCCCGTGCAACAACAAAATGCTCCCCGGTGGCGTTAATGTTTGTATGCAACTGTCTCCCAATGTTTGACCTACTGAGGCCTGATGAGACAAGATGAGTGGTGGAGAGGAACCAGGAGGCACAAATAGGGCGTCGAACCAAACATGCCAAGCTGAGGGTGTTTCAGAAGGGTGGGTTGGTACTTGGAAGAAACTAAGCATTGGGGGGGAAGTGGGTTCTGGCCACGATTGTAGCCAAGACAGGGCATTTGGTGGAAACTCAGGATGAGTTAGTTTTGTGTCGGCATGCGGACCAGCTGCTGGTGGCCCCACATCAAGGAGTGGGACCCCCATCTACAATTTTGGAGGTATTCTGAATGATGCCAGCGGAGGTGCCAGGAGAGGGAGGCATGGAATCGATAGCTCCTCCTTTCACAGCAGGAACTGGGGGGCCAGCATTGGGGACTGATGATGTACAGGAAGAAGGATCACTGTTGACAGCTTCGTCAAGACCACAGTCACCGGAGAGGAACCTAAGGCTGGTTCCAGTTCCCAGGAAATAACCCCCACTGGATTGTTGTCCCCTGACAGATTGATCATGTCACTGTAGGATGGACATAGGGGTGGGGAACTAACCAATGGACTGTATCATATAGTAAATAGATTGTGAGTTTTTCACCAAGTATTTGAAATTAACCAAAAACAAGAATGTATAATTGTATGCAAATAGTTTAAAAATGCTGTTGCTGTTAATTTAACAGGATACTTCCATCCAAATCACTTGGAGAAATGTTTCCAGCTATGAGAATATTACTATACCAAAGAGTGCATCAGCATTAGGATGGTATGAATGCTCTGCCTGAGGGCAGATTCTTGGCTCTTTGTCTGCTGATGCTTCTTCCTGACCTGTTTGCTTGGCAGATTTTTGTCATTGATAGCTTGCAGCAGCCTTCCACTTGAAGGATGATGAGGCAAGTTCCAAGTCTACCTTCCAAGTCAGCCAGAATGGGAATTGACCCTGCACAGCTAGTATCATTCTTAACTACATATGCATCATCCTGCCAATTGGGCTAACCAGCCTGTGCACCAGCATTAGTGATCATAAATCTCAAGTTTTATTGCTGCAGGCTTGTATTTTGCACATGCAGTTCAGCTAACTTTTAACAGGATACCACATTGTGACAAAAGACTTTAAGCAATTGTCAGAGGGCCAGATGTGAGTCATCTGTAGTTGCTCAAACATGATGTGGACACTTAAAGAACATAATTCACAAGCTTGTGCTTATTTGAGATATCTCTGTTATGCATTAATCCAATGAAAAATAAGAGGGAGATGGCAATTCTGATAGATTGAGGGCATAGCTAGTCAATCCAGGAAAATATATGGAACCATAAACTTGGACCAATTTTTCATTTGCAAATGGCTTTGAAATACAAAAAGAAACAAAAGAAGCTCTCTAAAACGGTTAACGAATGACCATGCATATGAACATATGAATTAGGTGCAGGAGTAGGCCATTTGTCCCTTGACGCTGCTCTGCAATGCCATTCAGTAAGGTTTATCGTGGCCCTATCTCCACATTCTCACCTACCCCGATAACCCTTGACTTCCTTGTTAGGGGAGGTGATGGCCTAGTGGTATTATCATTAGATTAATAATCCAGAAACTCAGCTAAGGTTCTCGGGACACAGGTTTGAATCCCACCACAGCAGATGGTGGAATGTGAATTCAATAAAAAATATCCGGCATTAAAAATCTACTGAAGACGATGAAGCTATGGTCGATTGTCAGAAAAACACATCTGGTTGACCAATGTCCTTTTGGGAAGGAAATCTGCTGTCCTTACCTAGTCCAGCCTACATGTGACACCAGAGCCACAGCAATGTGGTTGACTCTCAACTTCCATCCATGGGCAACTAGGGATAGGCAATAAATGCTGGCCAGCCAGTGACGCCCATTTCCCACAAATGAATTTAATTAAGAAACAATCGACGTCCGCCTTAAAAATATTCAATGATCCCACCTCCACTGTGCTCTGGGGGAAAGAGTTCCAAAGACCCACAACTTTCTGAGAGAAAAAAAGTCTCCTCCTCGATGTCTTAGATGGGAAAATCCCTCATTTTTAAATGGTATCCCGAGTTCTAGTGAGGCATGTTGGGCTGAAATTTCTACTGTCTTGCTTTGGCACAATTCCCCCGATATTGGCACAGCCAGTACAGAAATTCGTGTAATTTCATTGCAAATGATGTTTAAAGCAACTTGAATTTCAATGACTGTTTTGTGCTAATTTTAAAAACATCACACTTCAAGAAGTGCTCACCCACATAACTGGCCAGGGTGTATTCCTCACCATTGGGAGTTTCCACTAGCTATGCTCATTTGCAGGTCTTAGAGACAGCTCCAAGAATAAAGTTGCATGTTTTGGGCGCAAGTACATAATAGGTACAATCTGAAATGCTTTGAATGCGTTTTGAGAAATTGATTAATGTACTCACGTCTTCACCTCAATCTAACTAGAAAATCATTTTGTATATTTTTCATGATTTATTTTCAACAGGTTAAAATTGGGTCACAGTTGTGAACTAACTGATTTAAAAAAATTTTTGTGGTAACGCCCATTTTTAGCAAGATTAATTAAATTTTACCAAGTTACCACTCTCGGATATTTAAACGGATTGTTTAAAGCCAAACAAAATTTAAAAAGCACTATGGACTGAATTTGAGGCCAGATGGGGGAGCATGGTCAGTGGGGCTGGAGGTGGATGTGAAACGTGCTCCTGCCGCGTTCAGCAGTTTCATGCTGGCTACCAGTCAATATGAAACCCACACTCACATGAAACTACTGTCAGCAGGGGGTGGGAAGAGGGTACACACTGGACAAATGAAGGTGTTAAACAAAGCTGCCTGAAGGCTGTGAATCGTTGTTCAACAGTCCCATAGAACCATAGAAACCCTAAAGTGCAGAAGAAGGCCATTCGGCCCATCGAGTCTGCATCAACACCAATCCCACCTTGGCCCTATCCCTGTAACCCCACATATTCACCTCGCTAATCCCTCTAACCTACACATCCCTGGACACTAAGAGGCAATTTAGCATGGCCAATGCACCTAACCTGCACACCTTTGGGCTGTGGGAGGAAACCGGAGCACCAGGAGGAAACTCCCAAGGAGTTGCTTTGCATTTCCTGGGGTCTGAATACTTTTTCCAGTTCTTATACTGTCCATTGTGTCTGCAGGGCATCGTCCTATCCCATTTGGGGGTGGAAGAAAAAAAAGTCAGTCTCAAACAGCATTCCAAACTTAGAACCCATGCCAGGCTGGATGGAAATGCAAAGAGCCAGTCAGCCCTTCCCGTTTTTCAGATGAGTGCTGGCGGGTTCGGCTAGAGGCAGTCAGTGCCCGATGGGAGATAATGCTGCCACAGGACGGCAAGAGAAGACCACCACACTTAACAAGGAAGGAATGGACAGAGGTGGCAACTCCGGTCAGTGGACATGATGTGGTGTGAAGGAGCTGGATACAGAGCAGGAGGAAGTTCAGTAACCATCTGCACTCTACCAGGGTGAGTCCTAGTTAAAGATGTAACAGTGGAGAGAAGTGTTTCAGGGTGGCAGCACCTTGTTGGTGCTCATGGGTGTGAAATCCTGAGCTTAACTGATCTTTCAAGACTGCAGGTGATTAGGCCATGTGGTCTGTATGTAAGGGTGAGGTGCTGCAATATGATGGGTGCCTAAACCTACGTCTTTATGATCTCTTCCATCATGTAGAGAGGGGATTAATGAAAGCTCTTTTGGCTCTACAGGAGAAGAGGAGTCACAATGTTCAGGGGCAAGAATAAATGGTTGTTGTCCCTAATCTGTTGATCTTAAATCAGGCAGAGAAACGGATACTTGAGATGGCATGCAAATGTGGAGCTTGGTCCACTGATCATGGAGGGATAAGGGTCTGAAAGGAAAGTTGGAATCTAGTGGAAAAGGAAGAGATTGGGGGAAGATGTGTGTGATGTGGGCCAGTGATTGTAAGACTGACATCTGAAATCCACTTATTCCTATTTAGTCATTCAGAAGTCTTTCTTCAGTCAGATATCCATTCTGAGAAGCAAGCGGACTGTGTACACGCTGAGTTTGGAATGTTATTTGAGACTGACATTTTTTTCTTCCACCCCCAAATGGAACATCCTCACAATCCCAGAAGGACCCGAGGAACCTCCCTGGACATCAGAGGATGACCTGCAGCTAGATGCACCCGTTCCACATCCTTCATCTGCACCATCCATCGGTGCAGATACAGGCAGGTCAGTGGGCATATGCATTTCAGGGCAGATGGCAGCACATAATGGGCAAGGTACCCACACCTGAGGAGCTTGCAGTTGGAGGATTGTTGGAGAATAGGACGATGCAGAGCCTGAGGCAGATGATGAGCAGACACTGTATGTCCAGTGGGACACATGGGGAGATCTGGCAGAGATCCAGGAGGGTCTGTGTGCCATGGTCTCTGTGTTGAAGGAGTCCATGAAGAGCGTGAGCACTGGGTTGGCCCAGAGTTCTGAAAGCACAGCTTCCTCTATAGAAAGTAGTGACTCCCATGGAGAGGCAGCTGGAGGAACTCAATCAGAGGTTTCTAGGGTTGCGTTCAGATCTACAAATCCACACACTGGCAGTGGCCTCAGTAGGTCCATGCCAATATAAGAGATTGATGAGGCATCTAGTGACTCTGCTAGCAGCCATCAATCTAGGGGGGGTTCAAACCAACCTCATGGTGGTGGATGATCTGCAGCTTCAGGTATCTGGGGGCTCCTCCTAGGGTGCTCCTGATGGTGGCAGCAGCTCCTCTTCCTCTGCCAGTGATTGTCACATCTGAGGAGACCACAATGACTTGTACCCAGGAGTACCTAGCCTTGGCACTGGACTCACCTGCCCAGTTGGGGCCCACACAGGCCCCAGTGAACAGGGAGGGGGCAGCCACGATAATCAAGGCCAGGGCATTATGTCAACAGCCTGCCTCCAATCCAGCGAGCAGTGATGTAAAGTGGAAATTTATGTCACGATGATGACAAAAGGGCCCGCACGGGTTTGTTCATTGGCAGCTGTGTAATGGTGGCATGTATACCTCATAATGTTAGATCATCTGCAGTGGCTTTAATGTGCTTCCTGCAATTGTTAGGGAAAAGGCCTGGAAGTTATGTGTCACACATTGACTGGGCTGCAAAGTTTATTACAGAGGTGGGGACATGAGTGAGGGTGACAGGATGTCACTGTAGGTAGCTGTATCCTTGCCATCACCTTAACTCCTTGCTTTGGAGTCCAAACTAAAAAGTGTCATAATGGTGACATCAGCCACCTTTTTAGCAGACATGTCCCCCAGGAGCCAGCCATCCAAGCATGCTGGTGTAATGAGCAGCCTTGGCACCCGGGATTGACACAGGATGTAGGCAGGCATCATGGCAGCTCCCTGGACACCTAGCATAAACCGATAGTATCTCACTCTTGATTTCACACACAATCTGGATATTTAGAGAGGGGAAACTTTTTCTATTGACAGAGGGACCCAGCTCTCCTGATCACACCTGTGTGCAGTCAATGGCTGCCTGAATTTAGAAGAAGCAGGAGAGGCCAGAAGGAGTGGGAGGATAGTGGCCCCACAGGCACCATCCCAGAGGTTGTCCTCTGGACCGAGAGGCTCAGCCAGAAGAGGTGGTGGGCCAGCAGGATTTGCAAGAAAGAAGGGTCCAGAGAAGGACCAATACCCAGCAGCCAGAGTATATAGATAGCAGTTATCCTGCTGGGAGGGGGTGAGCCTGGCTAACATGCTCTGTCGGAGAGTTCCTTGCAGACTTAGTGGGCTGAATGGCCTCCTTCTGCACTGTCGGGATTTGATAGTTCTATGAATTTGTAAATATTTAAAAATATAAGCCAGGATTTTTAATCACCGTGTGGGTTTATGGTAGACCTGACAGTTCACAAAATGGGACATGACGATGTCAGGAGGGTATCCAGACGCCATCTCGCCACCTAGTGAAATTCCAGTTGGCGGGGACGTGCAGAAATTGGAAGCACAACTGCCGATAGTTCAGGGTCCAATTGACAGCAAATTTACAATGGCCCATCTGCTTTTCTACTCAGCCCACCGGCCAATCAGCCAGGATGCCTTTATGCTTGTTCCACATTCTGGGATGGACAGGGTGAGTAGGGAGCAGCTGTTCCCCTTGGTTCAGGGGTCAATCACGAGGGCGCACAGTTTTATGGTAAAGGGCAAGAGATTCAGAGGGGATTTGAGAAAAATTCTTTTTCACTCAGAGGGTGGTGGGAATCTGGAATGCACAGCCTGGAAAGATCGTGGAGGCTGGAAAGCTTATAACCTTTAAAAAATATTTGGATGAGCACTTGAAATATCGTGACATTCAAGCATATGGGACAACTGCAGGAAAATGAGATTAGCGCACCTTTAGTGGCAGATGTTGTCTGTGCCGACTGGATGGGCCGAATGGCTTTTTCTGCACTGTATGACTCTATGATATTCAGAGCAGGATAAAAGGCCCAGAATATGTCTGAAAGGTGAGGAGTTAGGAGTTTTGCTGCAACTTGTTTGTTGTTGAGTTAGAGTTCTCTCCAGCCATATTTTTGCCGTTTTGGATTATTCTCGGATTGTTAAACATTTGTAGAGGTTTTCTACAGGAAGGCCCCTTCAGTGCAGTAGCCTGTGCATCTGACTGGACAAACATGGGGATTATGCATTCAGCTGCAGGGACCTCCGCAGGAAAGGGCCCGAAGGGAGATGGGTGTGCCTGCTTCTGGCAGCAAGGAAAGAGCAGAATCCAGGATAGGGCTGGAACCCAGAAAGAGCAGGACCAGAAAAAGAAAAGACTCTGGAGTGAGCTGGCACACTGGGGGAGCAGGAATATGGAGAGAACAGAGCATTGAGAAAGCACAAGGTGAAAAGAGGGAGGTCAGGAGCACTGAGCGGGTGTGAAGGAGCAGGAACACAGGAGGAGCAGAGCATGCTTCATCTCTATGTGCTCACTTACTCTTGGCCACAGTGCATTTTGCAGTTGTCCACCTGTCATGATAACAATACATCTCAGACCCCAGAGAGCATCCAAAGACCCTTGGAGTCCACTGACCCTGGCATGAGAACCACTGCTGTAGGAGATACTAAACTCTTAAATCAAGAGCTGCGATGCCTTGAAACTTCAAATTATAAGCGAGCTAGCTCCTTTGACATTGGCCCAGAAAAGTGATGTAGCTGAGGTATGTTTCGAGACAACATGGATTGTACTTGTGATGGTTTTTCTTTTGTTTTAATTTTCTTTGTACTTTAGTGGTGCAGGAGGCAGCATCCATGTTTCACCTGCAGATGCGTTTGGTTCTCCAATTCAGCCAGTAGATGACTACATTATGCAAACTAAGGAACGCAAGGATCTGAGAGCGAAATTAATGATAAGAGCATTTTGGAATAGTTGTAGAATTTTAAAGACCTCTTGAACTAGAGGGAAATAACTCTGTCAATGTCCACAGAGTGTAGCTAGTGGACACCCTTCTGGAATGTAGTAAGAATGAATGCATTGGATATGTCATTGGTTTAGTTCTTCCAGGCAAAGCTTTGAGCCTGCCTTGACAACACAAAGAAGTAGGAGTGCACTGACATTCCTCGTATTTATCTATGACTGGAAATAGGTCTCATGATGTATGTATTTCTGTCATTAGTATTTGAAAATATCTACACAATAATGGGTGAGCTGGCACTTGACGCTTGCCATGACTTCTGGTGCATAATCCTACTCTTAGTAAGTTTTAAAATGGGTCCAGAGGACAATTTCCCTGTACTATTTTGAATTACAGGATGTGAGCTCCTTTTAATATTCTACTGAGAAGATGAAGGAAAAAATGTCAAGTGAAGAACACTTATTTCTCACCCTCCCCACAGCCCTAACTACACATATATCTTCTTACCTGCTTCTAGCTCGCCTTCGGATATTTTTCTCTCCTCCTCAAAGGCATGAAGCCATAACTGCTTGTCTGCGAGACTCTTTGTATAAAGAAGCATGCTAGGCTCTTTCTCTAGCTTGCTTCTAAGTTTGATAGCATGCCTGACCTTGCAGTCAAATTCTTGGTCTCTTCCATCGTCCACATCCTTCACTATTCTGGTGTCTATCGTGATCCTATCTTTGAAGTACAGTGCATTGCGCCGCAACAGGTCCTGTGAAAGGTGCCAAAAAACATTGGATTAAGTATATTATTGGGTTTGATCCATTTAGCTACCAGGTCATCATCTATCTTTAATCATATAATCCCTACAGTGCAGAAAGAGGCCATTCAGCAACAACAATCCCCCCCAGGCCCTATCCCCATAACCCCACGTATTTATCCTACTATCCCCTTGATACTACGAGGTAATTTAGCGTGGCCAATCAGCCTAACCTGCACATCTTTGGACTGTGGGAGGAAACCCTCACAGACACAGGGAGAACATGCAAACTCCACACAGACGGTGGCTCGATGCTGGAATTGAACGTGGATCTCTGATGTTGTGAGGCAGCGGTGCTAACCACCATGCCACCATGCCGCCCACTGTACTGTTCATTAATATTGTAAGCAATGAACAATTTGGGCACATGTTGCGATCAAACTTCTTGAGTCTCCTGAATTGAAAGTTATCTATTTTCATATCACTGAACGTAAAATCTTCCTTGCACCCAGTTCAATCAGGCAATGTTTTGGAATATAGTTATTTCCTTAGCTTGCAATAAAAATACTCCTCAACCTTTATTAAAGAGTGGGTAACCTGGTATTGTTTGATTCGTACAGCTTAACTCAAAAACTACACATTTTTAATAAGAATATCTCAGAGTATCTAATCCATCGTCATTAAGTAGCCTTATTTTAAATAGCTAAAAATCACTTCAAAGAAACTGTGCATTTATTGGTTTTGTAAAGGTACAACAGTCAGTGTCATAGGTGGCATGGTGGCACAGTGGTTAGCACTGCTGCCTCACAACGCCAAGGACCCGGGTTCAATTCCTGGCTTGGGACACTGTGTGGAGTTTGCACATTTTTCCCATATTTACGTGGGTTTCCTCTGGGTGCTCTGGTTTCCTCCCACAGTCCAAAAATGTGCGGGTTAGGTGGATTAGCCATGCTAAATTGCCCCTACTAAGGGGACTAGTAGGATAAATGCATTGGGTTATGGCGATAGGACTGGGTGGGATTGTGGTTGGTGCAGACCCGATGGGCTGAATGGCCTCTTTCTGCACTGTAGGATTCGATGATTCCAGTAAATTAATTATTTTTTAAGGCCTAAAATCTTTTCAAAGGTGTCTACTAATATCCTTATGTTTAATAAAAAGCTTAATTTAAAGAGCCTTCTTGAAGGTCTGCAAACAGATACAATTTGCAAGGTCTTGCCATCGTGGTGAATTCAGTCTGAGAGTATGGACAGATTTATGGACAGGGCTATATTTTTCTGTGACATTTTTTAAACCAATGTACAAAATTGCTGGGGCACTTTGATCTGCTTAAAATGAGGGTGTCAGATGTGGCTCAGTTGGTAGTACTCTTGGCTTTGAATAGCAAGGTTCCAGGTTCACGGCCCACTCCAGAGAGCACAAAATCAAGGCTGAAAATCCAGTGCCGTACTGAGGGCATGCTGCTGTGTATTTTAAAACTCATCTGGTTCACTAATGTCCTTTAAGAAAGGAAATCTGCCATCCTTACCTGATCTAGACTATATATGGTTCCAGACCCACAGCAATGTGGTTGACTCTTTAATGACCTCTGAAATGACCACTCAGTTCAAGGGCAATTAGGGATGGACAATAAATGCTGGGCCAGCTGGCCGACACCCACATCCCATGAATGAATAATAAAAATTCCTTGTCTTTTTTTGCTCTGGTTTAGCTGATGTCGGACACTGAGCAAGAAAAAAAAAGCAGTGCAGCCTTGGGGGTAACCCCATAAGATTAATTTTTCTCAGTTATAACACATGCACTTAACAGATTCTCCCACTGCACAACAATAATATTGAAGAGAGTGACAATGTTTTCATTATTGTTTCATGTCTTCATTTCCTCCTTGTTCCTACGTTACAATCGTGCCTATATTAAAAAAAGCATCACTGGTTAAGTGTTTTGGAAACTCCTGAGGATGTGAAAGGGATGTGAGGATGAGTGGCACGGTGGCACAGTGGTTGGCAAGATGGCACAGTGGTTAGCACTGCTGCCTTACAGCGCCAGGGACCCGAGTTCGATTCCCGGCTTGGGTCACTGTCTGTGTGGAGTTTGCACATTCTCCCTGTGTCTGTGCGAATTTCCTCCGGGTGCTCTGGTTTCCTCCCACAGTCTGAAAGACGTGCTGGTTAGGTGTATTGGCCATGCTAAATTCTCCCTCAGTGTACCTGAACAGGCGCCGGAGTGTGGTGACTAGAGGATTTTCACAGTAAAGTCATTGCAGTGTTAATATAAGCCTATTTGTAACACTAATAAATAAACTTAACTTAATTGCAGGTTCTTTTCTTCTCCCAAATGTGGGAAGTTTCCTGTTCATTATTTGGAAGTTATGGTAGCTTTACGGAAATGTCATTGAGAGGCTCAGGCTAATAAAATGGATACATGCATTCAAACCCCACCAGAGCAGAATCTGGTTTTGAATTCTGTTAACCAAATAAATAGGGAATAAAATGATAGCGGTACTGTTCATCATGAAGCTATCAGATTGTTCTAAAAGTCCAACTGGTTACTAATGATGTGGAGATGATGAAGGAGCAGTGCTCCGAAAGCTAGTGATTCCAGATAAACCTGTTGGACTTTAACCTGATGTGGTTTGCTAATGTGCTTTAGAGGAGAAAATGTTATCTTAATCTGTTTGGCCTTTATGTTCTAGAACCACAACAGCGTTGTCGTTTAACTTCCCACATCTAGTGCTACATAAAGGCAGTCTTTCATCTGATTCCATAAGCTGGCTTTTTCTGGAACAGGTCACTAGCCTGTCACCAGAGGCTTATAGCTTAAACAGCGTCACTCCATATTAAACATGCATGACCAGGAGTCTCTCCTGCTCTTACTGCCAGTCGTTGGCACATTGGAAGGATTTTGCAGTTTGATACTCAACCTTTTTGGCCACATTATGACCTTGACCATCGAATCCTGGGGTGGGACTCGAACCCAGAACCTCTGGTTCAGAGGCAGTGACTCTACCTACTGCACCACAAGACCACCTCACAGCAATGGTTCTTGATTCTTAAATGGCTGAACAAGTCACTTATTTTGTATCAACTAGTACAAAATAGGAATAAAACTGCATGGCCTACCTCCCACTGGATTCAGATATGACAGACACACCTAGACCCATCCTCCCAACTAACATCTGTGTGCTTGTAAGAAATTTGGGTAAGTTATTCCACAAACTAACTGAGCAACATGGTACAATCACAGAGTCATACTCACTGAATCATACCAGGCTGTCAATATTCCAGACTCCTCTACCACCATTCTGGGGTCTGGCCTCTCAGTGAGATACCGGAGGTCGTGGCACAGAGATATACAGTCAGGAGGGTGTGAACTTGAGAGTCCTTAACACTGACATGTGGCCCCACAAAGTCTCGTGAAATGGAGTCAAACATGGGAAAGGAAACCAACTTCTCCAGGTTAAACATCACATGGAAGAAACATTAAGGCAAAGGTGCAGAGAGTACTCTGAATGGAGTCTTTAGTATTCATCACCAAAAGTTGCTCTGTAGCACCAGAACAGATTGAGCTGGCTGAGACCTGATGGATTTATTTGCCATACTGGTTGTGCAGCAGGTGGAGAGAGAACCAACATGAGGTAAAAAAAATCTATTTGAACTCATCCTCACCAATCTATTCATTATAGGATCACCTATCCATGGCAGTATTGGTAGGAATGATCACTGCACAGTCCTTCTGAGGTTTTCACACAGTCTATTCTCTATTGTGTTGTGTGGCACTTTCACTGGAAATGGAATAGATTCAGAATGGATCTAGAACTCAAATCCAGGCACCACACCAAGTGGCAAACCGGGGTTGAGTGTGGAGTATACAGCCTGACAACATTCTTGTAGTGCTGAAGACTTCTCCTTCAGAATGAGAGGTGCTAGAAGCTATTCCAGTCTAATTACCACACTGCATCTACCCAGCAAATGGAAAATTGCCCAAGTATGTCCTGTTTGTAAAAACTGAGGAGAGATCTAATTGAGCCAATTATTGCTTAATCAGTCTAATCTCAAAGTGATGGAAGGGAGATATCAATATGACTATCAAGTAGCATTTACACAATAATAATCTGCTCATGAATGTCTGAGTTCCACCAGAGCCATGTAGTGTCATACCTCATTGCAGACTTAGCCTAAACAAGCTCAAAAGAGCTGCAGGAATTCTTCATGGCAGTGTCCCATGCCCAACCACTTTCAACTACTTCATCATTGCCCTCAGCTCCATTAGCAGCTTAGACATGAGTGTGTTTGCTGATGATTGCATAGTATTCAGATCCATTTGCAATTCCTCAGAAAATGAAGCAAATTGTGCTTGCGAGCAGCAAGGCCTGAACAATATTTTGGTTACACATAACCTTTGTACTAAACAAATGTCAGGCAGTGACCATCTCCCAACAAGAAAGGATCTAATTTACCTCTCCTTGATAATGGTATTACCATCATCGAACATATCACCATCAACAACCATCGACCAGATTATGAACAGAACCAGCCACATAATGGCTAAATACATAGGTTAGAGTTGGATATGAGTGACTAACCTGCTTTTACAACACCTACAAGACACAAGTCAGAAGTGCATGGAATACTCTCCACTTATCTGGATGAGTGCAGCTTGAACAATATTCAGGAAATTCAGTACCATCCGGGATATAACACTTGATTGGGATCCCAAACCACTACCCATCGCAAGCACAATGTGATCACAGTGTGTACCATCTAATAGATGCACTGCAGCAATTTGGCAAGTTTTCTCTGACTGCACCTATCAATCTTCGTTATCATTACCACCTAAAAGGTCAATGTCAGCAGGCACATGAGGACACTAGCACCACCAAGTTTCCATTTAAGTCACACACCAACCTGACTTGGAATATTGTTCTTCCTTCACTGTCGCTGGGAAAAAATCGTGGAATTCCTGTAAGGGAGCATTGTGCATGCACTTACACCACATGGACCACGGCAATTCAAGAAGGTACCACTACCACTGTCTCAAAGTCAATTAGGATGGGCAATAGATATTTGCCTTGTCAGAGCACCCACATCTTATGAATAAATAAACTTAAAAATAATTACCCATTGAATTGGGTTCTGGGAATCAGGTACGGTATGCGTGTTGTCACAGAAATGTCAAGTCCATATGTTTCCTGTAGACAACACATTCATCACTTTTCCTGTTACAAGGAAAGTGTCATTTTTGGTTTATAAATGAATTACCTTCTAATGGAACAAGACTCAACATTGTGGAAGAGCAGCAAAGTTCATGTGGGTACAGATTCACAGCGCTCATAATCTTCTAAACTGATTTGATTTATTATTGTCACATGTATTAGCATACAGTGAAAAGTATTGTTTCTTCCCCCCCACCTTCAGACAAAGCATTCCATTCATAGAGAAGGAAACGAGAGTGCAGAATGTAGTGTTACAGTCATAGCTAGGGTGGAGAGAAGGATCAACTTAATGCAAGGTAGGTTCATTTTAAAGTCTGACAGCAGCAGGGAAGAAGCTGTTCTTGAGTTAAAATTTTATCAAAATCTATATGTGATTGTCACCAATCACAAGCTGTTGCTAGAACTATTAAAAGAGGACAAAGCGGTGCCACCCATAGCATCAGCTCGGATCCAGCAGTGGGCATTGCTGTTGGCGGCTGACAACTATCAGTTGGAACATCAGCCGGGAGGCCATGTGGCAAATACAGATGTCTGAATTAGGCTACCTTTAGCAGGCACCCCACTGATGGTACCCAAAGTAGAACAGACGGTAATGACCATGAATTTTCTGGATACCCTTCCTATGACCCCACATAATATGCATCTCTGGACGCAAAAGGATGCTGTACTCGCAAAAGTGAAACACTTGGCACTGACGGGGGAAACAGAAAGGCCAGCCCAACCCCAATTCCACCCGTATTGGAGTAGAAGAGAACAGCTCACAGTAGAAGGTGGAATACTGCTATGGGGGACATGGAGTGGTAGTTCTGAGTCAGGACCACTATACCATACTGGCTGAATTACATCACGGCCATCCAGGAGTGTCCAACACGAAGATACTGGCCTTGGGCTATATTTGGTGGCCCAGAATGAATGTAGACATAGTGAAGCTAGTGGGTCGGAGCCAGGAATGCCAGCAAGGATACAAGTTGTCACCAGCAGCTCCCTTACACCAATGGAAATGGCCAGACAGACCTTGGACCTGGCTGCACTTGGATAATGCAGGCCCATTCATGTGCTCGATGTTCTTGGTCATAGTGGATGCCCATTCAATGTGGTTGAACACACACAGGGTGAATTCTGTGAGCACGACAATAACGGTAGAGAAACTTTGCACCTCATTTGCAACACATGGCATCCCAAGGTGCTTGTCTCTGACAATGGACCGGCTTTTGCCATCCAGGAGTTTACCTGACTCATGAAGTCGAATGGGATTCAACAAATCAGGATGGCACCATACCATCCGGTGTGGACCAGGTTTGTGGAAAGAGCGGTCCAGACTTTAAAAGCCAGATTAAAAAAAACAGCCAGCAGCATCAACAGACCCCAAATTCTCTCGTTGGTTATTCGACTACAGGACAACCCCACATGCCACAACGGGAATAGCACCCGTAGAATTACTCATGGGCAGACGACGCCAACCAGATTAAGTCTGCTATTTCCAAACATGGAGGGTAAGGTGGAAAGGCAACAAGAAGCCCAATGCGGAAGCCACGACAATAGTCACCGGGAGGAGCAATTGGAGGCTGGTGATAAAGCGTGACTGAAGAATTACATAACTGGTCCCGCATGGGTACCAGCAACGTTTGAGTCCACGACGGGGCCTGTATCTTACCAAATAAGCATGGGCTTATTCATCCTGAAAAAAACACCTAGACCAGGTGCGGGCCTTGAAGTCACAGTTCATCCCTGAGCCAACTCAGCCCAGCAAGTCTAGAACCGAAGAGAATCCTCTCAGACCAGCCTGCCCACCTCTCTGTCACCCATAGTTAGAACCTTGGAGTACGAAATGGACTTGCAGATGAAGCTGAGGCTACTCCTCTGCCGTCCGAGGAAGGGGGCGAACTAGAATTCCGGCGCTTGCTACGAAAGAGATGGGCACCCATCAGATACACCCCTCCAATATTGGACGTCGAGTTGGAAGATCTGGACCCCATGTTGAACTGTTGAAAGAAACCCAAGAGGCGCTTGAACTGCCGAGGTTTCTCGGAGTTAGGCGGGGAGCGGTGTATTGACTTCACCCAAGGCCATTGAGGTTGGCCTCTTGGAATATGAACTCTCTGATTGAACTCATTGTTTCCTGCCCAATCAGGAAATGTTTTCTGTCTATAAAACTGGGAGTGTCAGGTCTCCTGGCACTCTGGATGCTGACATTGAACCTATAGCACTCTATGAACTATAACAGAACTTGTAAATAAAAGGGATTCTAGTGAAGGGACACTGGCTCCGGCTGACTTATTTCAGACGGGATAATCATAAAGAGAGAGGAAGTACTTGAAGGGCTGGAATCCTTGAAAGTTGATAAGTCACCAGGGCCAGAAGGAGGTCAGGTAGCAAATGCTCTGAGGATGATTTTCCAATCCCCACTAGATGTTAGGCCTCACAGTTGCAGTTCAATGATAAAAGACGGTGCAAGTCCTGCTTCATCATAAACTCACTTTATTGTGTTGCACAACGCCACATACACACCAACACCCAGTGCCCCCTATAATCCCCTTATATTTCAGTGACTTCTATTGAATAATTGACATCAAATTAGGACTTAAGTGGAAGGTCTGTTAATCTATTCCTAATACTACATACAGGGCAGGTACTGGAGAACTGGAGAAATGCAAACGCAGTTCCATTGTTTAAAAAGGGATGAAAGAAAATGCTAAACAATTATAGGCCAGTTAGTCTTACATTGGTGGTGGACAAATTAGTAGAATCAATCCTGAGAGATAGGATTGACTATCACATGGAAAGGCACAGACTTATCAGGAAGAGTCAGCATGGATCTGTTAAAGGAAGATCTTGCCTCACAAACTTGATTGAATTCTTTGAGGAAGTGACAAGAAGTGTTGATGAAGGTAGTTCAGTGGATGTTGTGTACATGGATTTTAGCAAGGCATTTGACAAGGTTCCTCAGGGCAGATTGGTAAAAAACATAAAAGCCCATGGAATACAGCATAATGTGGCAAACTGGGTCAAAATTTGCCGCAGTAACAGGGAACAAAGGATAATGGTCAATGGATGCCCTTGCAAATGGAAAGTTGTTTCAAGTGGTATTCCACAGGGTTTGGTGTTGAGACCCTTGCTGTTTGTGTTATATATTAATAACTTGGGCACGATTGGAAAATTTGAAGTTAACACAAAGATTGGTTGAGTAGTGAATAGTGTAGAGGATAGCTATAATCTACAAACTGATATTGATGGGTTGGTATGGGCTGTAAAATGGTGGATGGATTTTAACATACAGAAGTGAGGGGCAATATATTTATGGAGGTCAAACAGTTAAAGGGAGTACACAATCAATGGGAATATACTAAGAGGGGTAGATGAGGTGAGAGATCTTGGCGTACAAGTACACATGTCCCTAAAGGCAGCAATTCAAGTAGACAAGGTTATAAAGAAGACATATACAATGCTCTCCTTCATTGACAAGAGGTATAAAATATAAAAGTAAGGATATAATATTGGAATTGTATGAAACATCGGTGAGGCCACAACTGGAGTAATGTGTGCAGTTCTGGTCACCATATTACAGCAAGGACATGATTGCTCTGGAGGGATTGCAGAGTTTTGCAGAAAGCTTGTCAGGGCTAGAAAAATGTAGCTATGAGGAGAGATTGGATAGGTTGGATTATTTTCCTTGGAACAAAGAAGGCTGAGAGGTGACTCGTTAGAGGTGTACAAGATTATGAGGGGAAGAGATAGAGTGGATAGGATAAAATTGTTTCCCTTGGTGGAGAATTCGAGAACCAGGGACATAGATTCAAGATAAGTGGCAGTAGGTGTATGAGGAAGAACTTTTTTATGCACAGGGTGGTGGGTGTCTGGAATTTGCTGCCTAAGTTGGTGGCGGAGGCAGAGACCCTAAACTCTTTTACAAGTACCTGGATCTGCACCTTATTGATGTCAGCTACAGGGCTATGGGCCACGTGCAGGAATGTGGGATTAGAAAGGGCACCTAGGTACCTTTGGGCTGGCATAGACAAGATGGGCCAAATGGCCTCCTGTGCTGTAGTTTTTCTATGGTTCTAATTGAAAGGTTAACTTTGGAGCAGTTGCTGAAGAGCATAGAATATTTGAGAGTCGGCTGTTTGAACAGGGGATGATTGTATTAGATAAGAACAGTTTCTGAAATGCAGATATTACTGAGGCCGGTCAGGAGGCGGTTCAGGGGCTCAGGCTGTGGGCTGTTCACGGACAGGTGAGTGCACTGAGTGCATGCGGTTTTGAAGAAAGCAGTTTAAAGTTTAAAGGTTTAAGTTTAAAGTTTATTTATTAGTGTCACAAGTAGGCTTACATCAACACTGCAATGAAATTACTGCGAAAATCCCCTAGTCGCCACTCTGAGACACCTGTTCGAGTACACTGAGGGAGAATTTTAGCATGGCCAATGCACCTAACCAGCACCTCTTTCGGAAATATCATCCAAGCAGACGGAGAGCTTGGAGTTGATTGGCAGAGGAAGAGAAGGCGGTTCAGAGAAAGTCTCAATTTTGGCACTGAATCCAAATTAAAGGTGTGGTAGGGGAGTTTGAGCAACATAAGTGTTAGCTCAGCTCCATTGTAATCTGCCTTCATTTCAATACTCTCATCCATTTCCCCAAATAACTAGCATTCAAACAAAAGTAAGAGGGAAACAGCAAATAAATCTTATTTAAGTAGCACTGATGGCGCACACCTTTTATGTCAGATATTTTTAAATATTAAATCCGTTAGCGGTGATTTTACCTTCTTGCAAAAAATCATCTGATGGTCAAAGAGATAAACGAAACAATACTTTGCCCTAGCGCCTGGATGAGGAATAACAATTAAATCGCCACGATGAACCAGTTGAGTGCTAATGACTGCAAGATCTTCACCCTAAGAATAGAAAGGTTTTATGAGGATCAGCTCCACTCTATATTTTTCATATGCACATTCATTTAGCCAAAGGAGGAGGGATAAGTGCTGAGTACCAACTTCCCCCTTTCCCAGCAGCAATTTAACTCTGGCACACAAATAAGGAGGTGATGTCAGCAAACAGGATGGCAGCCCATCACATTGAAGTATTCACTCGCAGCAAAGCAGCAAGTTAAAAGCAATAATTGGTTGTAATTCTCTAGTCTTGCATGCCCCGCTACCACTGCCAGTGAGAACAGAGAATTTGCCACTCAGCCAAATCTCCATTCACAGCAGGGGGACTGGAGAATCCCAGCCATGGGCGAGGTCGGAGAATCTGGCCCATTATCATTCACTTTTAATTTCAATTTTCAGCCAGTGAATTAAGTAATTACGACGATTAAAATAGAAACTCAAAGAGAAAGAAAACGTTTTAGAAACTATGTAGATTGATTTGATTAGAATGGAGCATTTTGACATTCCACAAACATAAAATTAGTTACTTGGGGCCAGTGATGGTGCTTAGCAATAATTCTGAAGTTAAAATCCACTTCTGCCCCGTTCATCAGAACATAACTTTCTCAAGGATTTTTACACTGAGACTAACAAAATAGAGCAGAAATTCTCATTAGTTCAATTGTTTGTCATTGATTTAGGGGAGGCGATAGCCTAATGGTATTATTGCTGGACTATTAATCCAGAAATTCAACTAATGTTCTGGGGACCTGGGTTTGAATCCCGCCACGGCAGATGGTAGAATTTGAATTCAATTTTTTTTAAAAATCAGGAATTAAGAATCTACTAATGACCATGAAACCATTGTCGACTGTCGGAAAAACCCACCTGGTTCAGTAATGTTCTTTAGGGAAGGAAATCTGCCGTCCTTACCTGATCTGGCCTATATGTGACTCCAGAACCACAGCAATGTGGTTGACTCTCAACTGCCTCTGAACAAGGGCAACTCGGAATGGGCAATAAATGCTGGCCAACCAGTGACACCCATGTCCCACGAATGAATAAAAAAAGATTGCACTGTGAAGAGACCTCAATGGTGCACACCCTGCCCCTCCCCCCACCTCAGGAAAAGGAGTGAATTACTGACAACGGCTGGATTATTCTGCGCATGTGCAGAATCTAGAATTTGCTGCTGGTTTCAGTTGAGTAATGACAGCGAACACAGACAGTTTCATCACCATTAGTAATGCAAATTCGAGGACATTGCTTTCATTTATTTTAGGTGGGTTAACTCCTCGATTGGACAATAGGTTATCAGGTCAAACTTCACCTGCTCTAACATGGATGCAAATTCAGCCAAAATCCCATTTAAACATATAAACTAAGTTCCTACTAATATAACCAATGGTGGAGGAGAGCGAAGTCCTGAGGAAATTTGTCCCCTTAATGATCACCTGCTATTAGTGTAACAGTAGTTTTGCACTGTCAAAGTTTAACATTTTAGAAATGTGGACTTTGTTCTTTGTATTTATTTGCTACAAAAGTTCTGGTGCATTATTCGCAATACTTTATTGCAATATTTGTATTATGTTTTCTATAGGAAAATCAGCAAGGGTTGTTTTGCCGAACATGGGTGATGAGATGGGAGGAATGTGCTATGCTGAATGTGTCAGCAAGTGGCAGGCTAATGCAATGATGCATCCACAAGCTAAATAACATGCCAGAAGACAGAGATAAGGACAAACATTTTCTCTCTAAGAGTCAGGAGCCAATGGAATTCTCTTCCCCACAGGGCGGTGTGCGCAGGCTCATTGAATATTTTTAGAGCTATATTTGATAGACTCTTGATTGACACGTGAATCAAAGGGTTATAGGGGTAGGTAGGAAAGTGGAGTTGAGGCCACAATCAGATCAGCTATGACCTTATTGAATGGCAGAGCAGGCTCAAGGGGCCGAATGGCCTACTCCTGCTCCTAATTCATATGTTCAAATGTACTGATCAGAAATCTGCCAACACAACGGTAAAACAATGCAGAGCCATGGTTTGGCCTCATCAGATTGAATTTGTGAATTACGGATTCACTCAGCAGTAAATCAGACACTTGGAAAATATTTGGGCTGAAGTCGGCTGATAATAGACTTTGATTCTGGCCATCTTTGAGAACTATGATTCTATGTATGGGGCATAACAAATAAAGAGGGATAAGCAGTAAGAGAGAAAATGGTACATATATTGTTTAATGAAAAGAAAGAAGCAAACTAAATTGCATGGTTTAACATAGACATAACAATGTCAATTTATATACATTTTATATTGTTATTCAGTAAATGTCTGTAAAGTGACATTGCTAAAACATTCTATATATTTATCTCAAAGCGTGAGGAGTTGGGCAGAGTAGAGGGAGGGGTTGGGAAACAAAATGTTCTTGAATTGTCTCAGTTTTTACCTGCCAATTTATAATAGTTTTCTGTAATTTTGCAAGTTTATCTTCATCCTCATCCTCTCCCTTTTGAGTATTAATCGCATTAAGGACATTCTTCATGGTGACCACAGCAGCTTCGACATTCTTGTAATCCCTTAGCGAATGAAGAGGAGATCATTAGTAATACAGTAAAGTTTATTTATTAGTCACAAGTAAGGCTTACATTAAAACTGCAAAGAAGTTACTGTGAAATTCCCCTAGTCACCACACTCCGGCGCCAGTTCAGGTCAATGCACCTAATCAGCACGTCTTTCAGACTGTGGGAGGAAACCGGAGCACCCGGAGGAAACACACGTAGACATGTGCAGACTACAGACAGATGGTGACCCAAGCCAGGAATCGAACCTACGTTCCTGGCGCTGTGAGGCAGCAGTGCTAACCATTGTGCCACCGTACATGTTATAACAGCACTAATATATCAGGCAGGAAGTATGTAGCTACAGTATACAGGGTGTTCATTTCCCTAGTGTACCTGTTGTATCATTTGGTGTGACCTTGTTTGTATCTCATGGTAGCAAACAGTTCTGGTTTTTCTTCACTTTGATTGAATGGCAGAGAGAAAAAAATTTTGGCCTTCACCTCCTGTGCACTTATCCATTGTAGAACCTGCCTGATTTTCCTTCCAGTAGCATTTCACACCCCATGAAATCAATGGAAGGATAATCAGATTTCTTCCATAAAGAATTCATTTCAGTATGGTGTGCTTTTCCTTGCATTTAAAGTCGCTACACTAGGGAACTTAAGGTGAAGGAACCCTTAGGGAACAGTGACCACAATATGATAGAATTTACCCTTCAGTTTGAGAGGGGGAAGCTGGAATCAGATGTAATGGTATTAGAATTAAATAAAGGTAACTACAAAGACATGAGGGAGGAGCTGGCCAGAGTTGATTGGAAATAGGAGCCCAGCAGGGAAGACAGTGGAACAGCAATGGCAGGGGTTTTTGGGGGTTATTCGGGAGGCACAACAGAAATTCATCCCAAGGAGGAGGAAACATGCTCAGGGGAGGACGAGGCATCCATGGCTCACAAGGGAAGTCAAAGACAGCATAAAAGCAAAATAAAAAGCATACAAAGTGGCGAGGATTAATGAGAAGCCAGAGGATTGGGAAGCCTTTAAAAGCTAGCAGAGGACAACTAAAAAAGCAATAAGGGGGGAGAAGATGAAATATGAGCGTAAGCTAGCTAGTATATAAAAGAAGATAGGAAGAGATTTTTTTCAATATGTAAAAGGTTACAAAGAGGCAAAAATAAGCATTGGACCACTGGAAAATGAGGCTGGAGAAGTAATAATTGGAAACAAAGAAATGGCAGAGGAATTGAAGAGTTACTTTGCATCAGTCTTCATGGTGGAAGACACCAGTGGGATGCCAGAGCTCCAGGAGAATCAGGGGACACAGGTGAGTGTAGTGGCCATCACTAAGGAGAAGATTCTGTGGAAACTGAAAGGTCTAAAGGTGGATAAATCACGTGGACCCGATGGACTACACCCCAGGTTCTAAAAAAGGTAGCTGAGAAAATTGTGGAGGCATTGGTGTTGATCTTTCAGGAATCACTGGAGGCAGGGAGGGTCCCAGAGGACTGGAAAGTAGCTTATGTAACACCACTTTTTAAGAAGGAAGGGAGGCAGCAGACAGGAAATTATAGGCCGGTTAGCCTGACTTCAGTCATTGGCAAGATTTTAGAGTCCATTATTAAAGATGAGATCGCGGAGTACTTAGAAATGCATGATAAAATAGACTGAGTCAGCATGGCTTTGTCAAGGGGAGGTCATGTCTGACAAATCTGTTAGAGTTCTTTGAGGAGGTAATGAGGAAGTTAGATAAAGGAAAACCAGTGGATGTGATTTATTTAGTTTTCCAAAAGGCCTTTGACAAGGTGTCACATAGGAGACTGTTAAATAAGTTAAGAGCCCATGGTGTTAAGGGTGAAATTCTGGCATGGATAGAGGATTGGCTGACTGGCAGAAGGCAGAGAGTGGGTCTTTTTCAGGATGGCAGCTGATGACTAGTGGTGTGCCTCAGGGGTCGGTGCTGGGACCACAACTTTTCACAATATACATTAACGATTTGGAAGGAAGAATTGAAGGCACTGTTGCTAAGCTTGCAGATGATACAAAGATATGCAGAGGGACAGGTAGTATTGAGGAAGCAGGGGGGTTGCAGAAGGACTTGGACAGGTTAGGAGAGTGGGCAAAGAAGTGGCAGATGGAATACAATATGGAAAAGTGTGAGGTTATGCACGTTGGAAGGAGGAATAGAGGCACAGACTATTTTCTAAATGGGGAAATGCTTAGGAAATCAGAAACACAAAAGGTCTTGGGAGTCCCTGTTCAAGATTCTCTTAAGGTTAATGTGCAGGTTCAGTCAGCAGTTAGGAAGGCAAATGCAATGTTAGCATTCATGTTGAGAGGGCTAGAATACAAGACAGGGATATACTTCCGAGGCTGTGTAAGGCTTTGGTCAGACCCCATTTGGAGCATTGTGAGCAGTTTTGGGTCCCGTATCTAAAGAAGGATGTGCTAGCCTTGGAAAGGGTCCAGAGGAGGTTCACAAGAATGATCCCTGGAATGAAGAGCGTGTCATATGAGGAACGTTTGAGGACTCTGGGTCTGTACTCATTGGAGTTTAGAAGGATGAGGGGGGATTTTATTGAAACTTACAGGATCCTGCGAGGCCTGGATAGAGTGGATGTGGAGAGGATGTTTCCACCAATAGGAAAAGCTAGAACGAGAGGGTATAACCTCACGCTAAAGGGACGATCCTTTAAAACAGAGGGGAGGAGGAATTTCTTCAGCCAGCGGGTGGTGAACCTGTGGAACGCTTTGCTGCAGAAGGCTGTGGAGGCCAGGTCATTGAGTGTCCTTAAGACAGAGATAGATAGGTTCTTGATTAATAAGGAGATCAGGGGTTATGGGGAAAAGGCAGAGAATGGGGATGAGAAAAATATCACTTATGATTGAATGGCGGAGCAGACACGATGGGCCAAGTGGCTTAATTCTGCCCCTATGTCTTATGGTCTTACACAAATAGGGTGGCAGGGTGGCACAGTGGTTAGCATTGCTGTCCCCGACCTCCTGGGGGGCCTCAATGGCCTCTGTCCCCAAGTACATCCGTTCGCCATTAGTGGGGAGCAGTTGTAAATCCCACAGGGGGGGAATGTCTCCCGGCAGCGGGGAGACACTAGCGGGCCTGGAGAATATCATCCCTGGCCTGCTAATCATATGGAAATGTCAATTTCCATGACATTTCAATATGCTAATCAACTCTGCACCGATTTCCAGTGCAGGGCTGATTACATCAGAAAAAGGTGCCTGGGAAACTTGTGATTGGCTGGACACCGATCATGAACCTTGCAAAAGGCCCCCTACTGATGTCTCCCAGCCCACTGCACTATTCAAGCAGCACAATAGGCTGGGAGAACCTGGCCTGGATTTTTTATTAAATTCAAATTTCACACCATGGTGGGATTCAAACCCAGGTCCACAGAATGGAATCCCCACAGTGCAGAAGGAGGCCATTCAGCCCAACAAGCCTGCACCAACTACAGTCCCACCTAGTTCCTTTCCCTATACTCCCTCGTATTTACCCTGTTAATCCCTCGACACTAAGGGGCAGTTTATCATAGCAAATCCACCTAGCCCGCACATCTTTGAAGTGTGGGAGGAAACTGGAGCACCTGGAGGAAACCCACGCTGACATGGGGAGAACCTGCAAACTCCACATAGACAGTCACCCTAGGTTGGAATTGAACCTGGGTCCTTGGTGCTGTAAAGGGGCTGTGCTATCACAGGTACTATATGTTTTACTAACTGCTCTCCAAACATGCCCTGCCACCTTTAATGACTTATGTACATATAGAATCATAAAATTCCCACAGTGTAGAAGGAGGCCATTTGGCCCAGCGAGTCTGCACCGACCACAATCCCACCCAGGTCCTATTCCACTAATTTTACACATTTACCCTATTAATTCCCCTGACACTAGCATGGCCAATCAACCTAACACACACATCTTTGGACTATGGGAGGAAGCCAGAGCACCCGGAGGAAACTCACGCAGACACGAGGAGAATATACAAACTGCACACAGACAGTGACCCGAGATCGGAATTGAACCCGGGTCCCTGGCGCTGTGAGGCAGTAGTGCTAACCACTGTGCAGGTATATATACCGAGGTCTCTTTGTTCCTGCACCTCCTTAAGAGATTTTCCCTTTATTTTATACTGGATCACCATATTCTCCTTGCCAAAATGAATCTCTTCACACTTCTCTGCATTGAATTTCATTGGCCATTTGTCTGCCCAATCGATTATTATATCTATGTCTTTTTGAAGTACAAGGTTATTCTCATTGCAGTTGATAATGCTTCCAATCTTTGTATCTCTGCAAATTCTGAAATCATGCTCTGCACACCACAGTTTCGGACATTAATATACATCAGGCAGAGCAAAGGTCCCAGCACTGATTGGCTCACAAGGCTGAAACTATATCAAATGCCTTTTGAAAATCCAGGTACACTACGTCGCCAGCATTGCCTTATCAATCTTCTCTGTTACCTCCTCAAAAAACCTCAGCGAGTTAGTTAAACATGCATTTCCCTTAATGAATCCAAGTTCACTTTCCTTAATTATCCGGCACTGTCTAAGGCCCGAATTTTCCCCTTTCTGCAGGGTGCTAGCTGAGGTGAGATAACCGGCGAGCAGCTCGTAGTAGTTCTTTTCATCAGATAATCCAGGTCTGAGACATTCAAGTCAGGCAACTCTGACCTATACAAGAAAGCCAGATATGATCTAAGGAGATCCATCAAAGATGCTAAAATACAGTAGCGGACCAAGAGAATCCCAGGCTAGCCATACGGACCCCCGCCGACTATGGCAAGGTCTGCAATACATAACAGACAAGATGAAGACAGGTAAAATCACTGGCTTCAATGCATCCCTCTCTGATAAGCTCAATGCATTCCATGCCTGTTTTGAGCAAGAGGTCAGCGAGAGCATGCCCTCCAACCCAGAAGCCTCAGATGAACCTGTATCTGAGGTCACCATTGCAGATGTCAGAGCAGCCTTCTCAAAGGTCAACCCACGGAAAGCAACAAGCCCAGATGGGATAACTGGACGAACACTCAGATCCTGTGCGGATCAGTTGGTGGGGGTATTTGCAGACATCTTCAATCTCTCTTTACAACAATCTGAGGTCCCTTTCTGCTTCAAGTAGATGACTATCATCCCAATACCAAATAAAAGCCAAGCAGCATGCCTTAATGACTATCGTCCGGTGTCTCTGGCATCCATCATTATGAAGTGCTTCGAAAGGTTAGTCATGGCACAAATCAATTCCAGCCTCCTGGATTGCCTGGATCCACTACCATTCACCTACCACCGTAACAGATCCACAGCAGATGCCATCTCCCTGGCCCTGCACTCAACACTGGGACATCTAGATAACAAAGACACCTATGTCAGACTCCTATTTATTGACTACAGCTCAGCTTTCAACGTCATTATTCCTACGAAACTCATCTCCAAACTCTGTGGCCTGGGCCTCGGCTCCTCCCTCTGTGACTGGATCCTGAACTTCCTAACCCACAGACCACAATCAATAAAGATAGATAACAACACCTCCTCCATGATTATCCTCAACACCAGTGCCCCACAAGGCTGTGTTCTCAGCCCCCTACTATACTCCTTATACACCTATGACTGTGTGGCCAAATTCTCCTCCAACTTAATTTTCAAGTTTGCTGATAACACCAGCGTAGTGGGTCGGATCTCAAACAATGACGAGACAGAGTACAGGAATGAGATAGAGAACCTGGTGAACTGGTGCGACAACAATAATCTCTCCCTCAATGTCAACAAACGAAGGAGATTGTCATCGACTTCAGGAAGCATGGTGGAGAACATGCTCCTGAATACATCATTGGGGATGAAGTAGAAATGGTCAAAAGCTTCAAGTTTTTAGGTGTCCAGATCACCAATAACCTGTTCTGGTCCCCCATGCCGACACTATAGTTAAGAAAGCTCACCAACGCCTCTACTTTCTCAGAAGACTAAGGAAATTTGGCATGTCAGCTACGACTCTCACTAACTTTTACAGATGCACCATAGAAAGCATCCTTTCTGGTTATATCACAGCTTGGTATGGCTCCTGCTCTGCCCAAGACTGCAAGAAACTACAAAAGGTCGTGAATGTAGCCCAATCCATCACGCAAACTAGCCCCCCTCCATTGACTTTGTCTACACTTCCCGCTGTCTCGGAAAAGCAGCCAGCATAATTAAGGATCCCATGCGTCCCGGACATACTCTGTTCCACCTTCTTCCAATCGACTCAAGAACAGCTTCTTCCCTGCTGCCAGACTTTTGAATTGACCTACCTTGCATTAAGTTGATCTTTCTCTACACCCTAGCTATGACTGTAACACTACATTCTGCACTCTCTTGTTTCCTTCTCTATGAATGGTATGCTTTATCTGTATAGCATGGAAGAAACAATACTTTTCACTGTATGCTAATACATGTGACAATAATAAATCAAATCAAATCAAGTCCCGCACTTGGTGCAAAAGGAATTTGCAGGCATGGCCCACACTGTCACACTGGTTGCGCACAACTGGAAAAGACCGGTAGCCAGAAATCCCTGAGATCGGAGTGCCTATTTTAAAGGACACTCTGACAAATAACATAGAATTCCCACCCTCACAAGCAATAGGAACCCCCCTCCCCCACAGACACAGGCAACTCCCCCACTATTAAGGAACGCCTCTTCCCCATGGAGCGCCCCAGAGGCCCCTCTCCAGCACTGCCACCTTATACAGACAGCCCCCTGGCAGTGCCACTTGCATGTCCCTCTTTTCCTGGAGGTGGGTGGGGGTGGGGATGCTATACCTGTCTTTATGCCCTTGCGGATTCCCTTTGCCTATTTCACATTGTTAAAAACGTGCTGTAAACCTCGCTGGTGTGACGTCACATCAGCGAAGGGGGAATTCCCAATGTGAGGGGGACGATACAATATGAAGCCCTTTAATTAGATTACAATTTATTTAAATATTGTCCCCAACCTTTCTGGGCAGGAATCTTGTTATGTCACTCGCGAGGGTCGGGGAAAATCGGCAAACGAGATCTCACCGGCGAGATTCTCATTTTCCGACTCTCTTGATATTTTGCGCCCTTTGTGTTTGCACTTGTGACAAATGTTAGCACAGAATCGCTGCCCAAGTAACTGTTAATTTTGTCCCAAAATGGAGTTTCCAGAAATAACAGCACTCGGGCCAATTAAAGATTCCTTTCTCCCAATCTAGTTCAGACCAGTTAACCCAGCATAATCTGGAGCGTTATTGGTGTGAGTGGTCCAGCTAAACACTGGATAAATCAGCTGGAAATCAAATGTTTTTTTTGTTTCCTAATTGATTCTGGGGAAAGCAATGAATGAATCTGCATTAATTTCTCTCTGTGCACTATTGTTCCAGTCAAGAGGCACTCAGCCTCGGGTCCCTGCGAATGACATTCCTGATCTCGGTTACAGAGGTTTTCAGGAATGGCCTGAAATGACTCATGCTCCCAGTCCTCATCCGCCCGGGAAGTGCCTTGCTCACTGCTCCATCTCCAAGAAGCAAGGCTGAGATTGGAAACTCACTGTATGGGATTACATTCTGCTATCATTTTGTATTATATTGTAACAATGAATATTGAAAACAGTGAAACTCTATGTATAATGGATCACCACATTCCACATATTCAATTAATAATCTGTTGTACTCCAATTCTGTATGTACAAGGACTGGGGCATGGGTTTTGCTCTTTTTATATTTGTACCAAGGGGAGTCAATATGCTTCAGCTTTAGTGCTTACCTGTGCTCAGGTGGGGTGGCTTTAAGCAACTCCGTCAACAGTAGTGGATATTTACAGATCTTCTGTACCGGCATCAACAGAAATCCATCAAAGGGAAGACTCATCATGTGCTGGTGCCTTCGACAGATCTCAAAGAAGAAGGCGTATTTTTCTACTACTATGAGTTTAGCCCATTCGGAAAGGGCGCTGACATGGTTGTTACAATATTGAGCATACAGAAAGAAACCTTCATGCTGCAAAGAGAAAGTGAGAGACACATCAGCAGACAATGAATAGAAGAATTGGAGATTAACAGAGCCACTCAGATGGTCACAGAGTTTTATTAGCATGTGACTCGCAGGAAGCTAAAATAACCTTTTTGTATTGTGTTTAACCGGGCAAAAATGTTTCAAAACGCAATCAAAGAAATGGAAACTGATCCAAAGGAGGACATTTTAGGAAAAGTGATCAAACATTTAGCCAAAGAGTTGGATTTTAAAGTGTGCCCAAAATGTGGAAAGGGAAGTTAAGAGTACAGGGGTTTAGTGTGGTGACTGGAGGTATGGAATCCAAAAGTAGGGATGGATAACAAGGGATGTCAAAGGAGCCAATTTTGGGTGGGATTGTTGAGGCCAGTCCAAGAGGGATCTAAAACACAAGGCTGAGAATTTTATTTTAATAAATGTTCAGAATGTGGGCATTTATTGCTATTTGCCCTGGATTGTGAGGCAACTGCACAATCAACCACTTTGGTATAGCTCTCAAATTCCGTTTTAACAACAATCTGATAGCCAGGAGGTGGTAACATACCTTAGGACGGGGTCTTCCCATTTGGAAAGTGGTCAGGGACAGGAGGGTGTGCCTGCAGCTGAGGCAGCTAAGGGGATCCAAAGGGCAGGAGTGTCAGCCTCTGAAGTTGTCCAACAGATTTTAAGTTCTTTCAGCTTGTCTGTATGTTAGTGAAGGCTGCAGGGTGGATGAGTTGACTGACCATAGCATCATTGTACAGGGAGCCATTTAAGTGGGGGAACACAAGAAAATGTAGTGGCAGTAGAGGATAGTATAGTGAGGGGAATTGACACCACTCTATAACAAGGAACTAGAGTCCAGATGGCTATGTTGCCTGCTCATTGCCAAGGATCAGTATATTTGCTTGGGGCTGAAGAGGAAGTTGCAGTTGGATGGGGAGGATCCAGTTGTTATGGTCCATGAATGGTAACAATGAAATAGTCAGGATGAGGGAGGAAGTTTTGCACAGTGAGTTTGAAGAGCTGGATACCAAATTAAAAAGCAGAACCTCAAAAGGTAGTAATTTCTGGATTATTACCCGAGCCATGTGCAAATTAAGGTAGGACAAATAAGGTCAGTGAAATAAATGCGTGTCTCAAAAACTGATGTGGGAGAAATAGGTTCCGATTCACAGAGCATTAGCACGAGTTTTGGGGAAAGTGGGATTTGTATCATTGGACAGACTACACTTGAACCAAGCTGGGGCTGGCGTCATCACAAGCCGTGAGAGAAGTAGAGGCTTTTTGAACTGAATAATGAGGACAAGAGTCATATTTGGTAAGATGCAGTAAACCAAGAAGGAGAGACAGGGCAAGAGAAACAGGTACTAATGTGGGAAATAATAGACTGACCATGACAGGAAAGGACAGAGAGTACAGACCTAAGAGTAAATCAGCAGACAAGGCTAGATGCTACATGAATATTAAAAAGACAAAATTAAAGGCTCGGTATCTAAATGCACATCAAAACAAAACAGATTAATTGACACTTTTTACCATTTATTGCAAGGAGAATTGATTACAAAAGTAGTAAGGTTATCCTTCAGTTGTTCAGAGCATTGGTGATACCACCTCTGAAGTATTCGTCACCTTATTTGAGGAAAAATGTAAATGCTGTTGAAGGAGTTCAGAGAAGGTTTACTAGATTAATACTAAGAATGAGGAAAGGTTGGACAAGCTAGGCTTGTATCCACTGGAGATAAGAAGAGTAAGAAGTGACTTAATTGAAGCCTTTAAGATCCTGAGGGGTATTGACAAGGTGGATGTGGACAGGATCTTTCTTCCTGTGTGAGAATCTAGAACTAGGGAACACTGATTAAAAATAAGGGGTCACTCATTTAAGACAGAGATGAAGTTTTTTTTTCTCTCAGAGGATAAAGAAACTCTTGAACTCTTCCACAAAAGACAGTGGAAGCAGAATTTTTGAATATTTTTAAGGCAGCGCCAGATAGATTCTTGATTAACATAGGGGTGAAAGGTTATTGGGGGTAGGCAGGAAAGTCGGATTGAGGTTACAGTCAGACCAGCCATGATAGAATGGTGGAGCAGGGCCGAGTGGTCTATGCCTGCTGTTAATTCCCAATGTTTGTATGTTCATAATCACTTTTTTTACTGATACCAATTTTCATTCACAATAATCTTTGAGCGCAAAATCTCAAACTGTTATGAACAGGTAATGTGACAACTACATTGCCAAACCCAGCAATATATTGAGCTGAAGGATCTGGCACCAATGTAGGCCAGCAAGAACAGAATAGATCAGTGAATAACAGAAGTTAGGAAAAGGTCAACAGAATTAGTATGGCTTAAATTTTACAAGAGTGTGGAGCAAGGTAGGCCAGCCAGGAGAATATTGGAATAGTCAAGGACTAAATTTGATAACCTCTGAGAAAGGTACAACAATGTTGATGCACCTGTTGACTGCAATGCAGGCTGTGTGCAACTTTGTGCTATCAACCATTTCAGCATCCAGCTAGCACTAGCTGATTGGCTGGATGCCTGAGAAAGGGCCAATATGCCAAGTGGCTAGCCCCGGTTAAAGTTAGAGAGTGCTGATTAAACTAAACCTATATCATTTCAAGTGGAGATGCATTGTGGCTGGATCAGGCTCTGACAGCCATGCAGAAAGTGAATCTCAGGAGGCAAGGATGAAACCCTGATCACTGTTGAAGCTGTCCAAGTGGGAGCAACATGTGGAAAGAATTCCAGGATGAATTCCCCAAAAGTGGAGATTGGAAGCTCTCATGAGAAAGATAGAGTTTCAGTGAAACCAGTTTGCTCACGGTGTGACAAGAGTTTGGGTGGACTGCTAAGAAATTCATCAATTCTCCTTTGATCGTATCTATCATTTTCTTTGGTGCATAGGGTATTTGACCACAGTTCAACTTGTCAATTCTCATGTACCACATAAGTACCTTGAATATTGGAGTATAAGATACATGTGGTAAATTGTTTTATGTCTTTCTGAATTTGCATGTTTGTAGAGATATAGCTGGGTGGAGGGAATAGTGATTATTTGAATCATTTTCTTGTGTTTGTACTGATATCTTTCCAACTTTTATTTTCTGGTGTAATATGGTTTATTTTTCTTGTTTAATAAATGTCCCATTCTTCGTGTTGTAAGTTCATCAGCAAAATCCTATGAAGTCTTTCAGTAACTTCCCACCATGATTTATTACAAAAAAAAGTTAGGATCTAGCAAGCCAGGTTTCATTCTGACTTGTCCAGTAGTAACATTAGTTGGGATCATAACAGTACCACCAGCAAACTTAGGTACATTACTCTCTATATCTTTGTCAAAGTATGGGTTATAAAAGCTGAGGCCCCAGTACTGATCCATGCAATAATCTACTAGTCATTATTCCGACTCTCAGCTTCCTGTCTATTAACTATTCATCTATCAATGCTAATATATCACCCTATACTCCATGAGTCCTTGTTTATTAACTGTTTTATGTAGAACCTTATTTATTGCCTTTTTGAAATCCAGGTATGCAACATCTACTGGTTCCCCTGTATCTAGCCTGCTAGTCACATTCTCAAAAACCTCTCATAAATTTGTCAGACAGGATCTCCCTTTCTCAATATCACATTGCCATGTTCTAGCCATGCTATGTTTTTCTAAGTGCATAGTTAAGATTTCCTTAATAATAGCTTCCAGCCTTTTCTAGATGATTGATGTCAGGCTAACTGGTCTGGTTTCTCTCATCCTCCTTTCTTGAGTGACAGTGTCATATTGCTAACTTCCAATCCGCTGGGACATTCCAGAATCTAGGGAAACTCAAGCCAACACATTCACTATCTCTGCAGCTACCTCTTTTAGAACCCTGGATGAAGGTCATCAGGTGCTGTCATATTTTAGTCCCTTGAGTTTCTTCAGTACTTTTTTTCGATACTTACTAACCATACTAAATTCTTTGTGCTTATTAGCCTCTAGATTACCCTCTATTTCGGGTATATAACACTTGTGTCTGCTACTGTGAAGACAGACACAAAATATGTATTCAATGTATGTCATTTTTTCCTTTCCCATATTAATATCTCCTGTCTCTGCTTGTAGGGGACTGGTTCCTCCACATCTGCCATACCTGCCTGACTCACAATCACACCCTCCTGTTCCTGACAAAGTCAACAGACCCTATCCTCAAGCGAGTGATTGCCTCAACTCTCCTACCTTATTTACCGAATGCAAATTTGCTTGTGTTTCAGGTAGCAATCCTGAGATTAGAATCATAGAATCCCTACAGTGCAGAAGGAGGCCATTTAGCACAGCAAGCCTGCACCGACAACTACCCCACCCAGGCCCTATCCCTGTAACTCCACATATTTACTCCACTAATCCACCTAACACTAAGGGGCAATTTAGCATGGTCAATCCACCTATTATTAACTTTGTGGTTCTGTTTTGTTAGTTTAGCCTCCTAACTGCTCAAGTACACTCAGCAATACCTCTTTTGTCATCCTACCCGTTGTCATCGATACCCATATGAACCATGACAACTAGATCCTTCCCCTCCCACTTCAAGTTCATCTCCAGCCCAGATATGTCCTTAAGCTTGGCACGAGACAGGCAACACAGCCTGTGGTGGCTAACTCCATCAGTGCACTTGTGGACTCATCATGTGATACAGAATTTGATGTCTCAGCTTTCACTGCAGTCTGCAGCAGAAATCTGAGTATTCCAATGGAAACTCACACACAAGTCATGCAAGATCAGCTTGCTGCCATCTTAGCTCAGACTGCGGCACAGTAGCACAGTGGTTAGCACTGCTGCTTCACAGCTCCAGGGACCTGGGTTCGATTCCTGGCTTGGGTCACTGTCTGTGTGGAGTTTGCACATTCTCCTCGTGTCTGCGTGGGTTTCCTCCAGGTGCTCCGGTTTCCTCCAAAGATGTGCGGATTAGGTTGATTGGCCAGGTTAAAAATTGCCCCTTAGAGTCCTGAGATGCGTAGGTTAGAGGGATTAGCGGGTAAATGTGGGGGTAGTGGGGGTAGGGCCTGGTGGGATTGTGGTCGGTGCAGACTCGATGGGCCGAATGGCCTCCTTCTGCACTGTAGGGTTTCTATGATTTCTATGATAGCTGTTGATTACAGTATGCACAGGATGTCACAGCAGTCCAGTAATCTGCCTTCAAACAGATTACTAAATCTGCTGAGGTGCTATCCAGGGGGAATGGCAGTGACTTCATGAAGCATAAACTTAATGTCCTCCCTCAGGAAGCCAATATTTATCCTCACACCATAGCGAGTCAGCCAGTGTCCTTGCTGTTGTCTTGTTAGTCAGTCCCAGCCCAGATTGCAGCAGCCTATGCTGAGATGGGACGGTAACAAGTATTCTTGGATTTGAGCTGCTTAAGAAGATGCACCAAATCCAACTTCAGGTTCCTCCATGAAAGTCAGTCTTTCAGCAACCGTACTGCTGTCGCCAGGGTAGCACCACATAGATAAGCAAAGGCGGAGAGAGTATAAGGACTAAATGAATTTGCAAGGGTGTTTAGTTGGCTTTTGAGTGCAATCTGGAATGATTTCATTTATGAATTTGGTTTGAAGTGTTTTTTTATTTGTTCATGGGATATGGAGTCACTGGCTATGGCAGTATTTATTGTCCATTCCTGATTGCCCTCGAGAAGGTGGTGGTGCAGTCTGTGGTGTAGGTGCACCTGCAGTGCTGTTAGAGAGGCAGCTCCAGGATTTTGACCCAGCGGCAATGAACAAACAGCACTACAGGATGGTGTGTGTCTTGGAGGGAAACCTGTAGGTAATGGTGCTCCCATACATCTGCTGCCCTTGTCCTTCAAGATTGTAAGGGTTGCAGATTTGGATGTGCTGTCGAGGGAGTCTTGGTGAGTCTATGTCCCTTTGTTGCCTCCTTATGTCCACTTCACAATTTACTTTCCTACCTATCTTTGTGCTGTCTGCAAATGTAGCAACCGTAGAAGGCAAACATGGAGGGCAGAAGTTTAATTGCCAAAGGGAGCTGGGCTCAGGTGTGAGTGTGAGTTAAATCCCTGAAGATTGCCATTGGGTTGGGAACTGATCCTGCTCCAGGTATGTAGACAGGCACGGAACGCCCATGCAGCTGTCAGGAAAGTCATTAAAATATTCAAAACAGAGAGTTAGCTTTGAATTTAATCCTTCCTTCTGACTTTTAACAGCCAGTGAGTGCATCAATTCCCCAATCTCTGCATCTGGCCCGGCTCACTAGGGTGAGTGCACAGAGGAGAGGACTGCTAATGGAACTGATCTGGGAATTAAGAGTTTAGGTTTGTGGTCAGACATCGTGGAAGGCTTGTGCTTGCAGGATTGGTCTCGAGAACCTGAAATCATTACTTTGTGTGTCAATTTCAACTTTTTGGGGTTACTTCCAAACTCATTGGAGTTTACTCACCTTCATCCCAGTCCCGTTGCTGTCAGCCTTCACTACATCATGGGAGTAACTCATGCAGTAGTAGTCTGCATCTTCCGATAAGGAGAAGCAGAGGCAGTCACACCTACATCAGCAACATCGCCAAAAACAGCTGCCTTCTCTGCAGCCACAGGGCTGGGCAGAGTGAATGGACAAAGAGCTGCAGCTCCAAGGAGACTATACCCCCAGAACAGGGTCTATAGGCAAAGGGTAAGCTTCCACAACATGTCAGAGCAACAGACCTCAGGGGGCTCCGCGCTTGCAGCAGTTTGTTGTTGGCATCTGCAGCCTCCTGAAAAAAAAAACCCTAACCATTGGACTAGGTGAGCATGTGTTGTCAGTCACTGTTAAACTCATGACAATCCAGAACTTCTTCACATCTGGCTCCTCCCAGGGACTTGCTGGAGGCTCAATCTGATACCCCCAAATGCATCACCCAGGTCATTTTCCAAGGCTGCCAATTCTATGCACTTTGTCAAGGGGATACCAATCAAACACAGAGGATTGTCAGCTTTGCTGCACTGGCTGCATTACCACGATGTGGAGATGCCGGCGTTGGACTGGGGTAAACACAGTAAGAAGTTTAACAACACCAGGTTAAAGTCCAACAGGTTTATTTGGTAGCAAAAGCCACACAAGCTTTCGAGGCTCTGAGCCCCTTCTTCAGGTGAGTGGGAATTCTGTTCACAAACAGAACTTATAAGACACAGACTCAATTTACATGAATAATGGTTGGAATGCGAATACTTACAACTAATCCAGTCTTTAAGAAACAAAACAATGGGAGTGGAGAGAGCATCAAGACAGGCTAAAAAGATGTGTATTGTCTCCAGACAAGACAGCCAGTGAAACTCTTCAGGTCCACGCAACTGTGGGAGTTACAAATAGTGTGACATAAATTCTGATTCTAGGATCGCATGATAAAGACTCAGGAGGAAAAAAGCAGAAATATTTATGTGAAATAGTGTGACATAAACCCAATATCCCGGTTGAGGCCGTCCTTGTGTGTGCGGAACCTGGCTATCAGTTTCTGCTCCGCCACAGGCGCAGGGTGGCATTGCTTGCTTGCATGTGACAGTCAACATGCCCTCAGATCCAGTCAGGCATCAACATCAATCGCTGGATGTCTGGAAGCAGTATGGTATTGAGCTGAAAACTAAAATCAAACTCTACCATTTTGTAACAAAATGAAGTTGAGAGGTCAAGTGACAGTTTTTTATTTTCTGCCAATACACATGGGACAACAACCTAAGGCCCTGTTGGGCTTATCATCCTGCTAAGTGGTGCGGAATCCTGTGTCTGTTATTGGTGCCACATCAAAGCTTTAGAACACTTCCACCAAAGATACCCGAGGCCCATCACGAGAATTTTATGGCAGGACAAAATGACAACCGACAAGACCCTTCATCCTGCTGGACTCAACAACATGGAGACTATCCTCTAGAAATCACAGCTTAGATGGACAGACCATGATTCCTGTAATCTCTAAGCAGATCTTTGATGTGGAACTGTCTCAGGAAAAACAATATTAAGGTAATCAGTACAAATGATACAAGGACACCCTAAAAAAGAGCTTTATATCATTCTGCATTCAGACCACATCTCTAGGGAAAACACTACAGCTGACCGGACCCTCTGGAAGCAAGCACTGAAATTCGATTCAGCACCTTTCGAGGAGCATCTAGACCAAACTTGCATCATCTGATGTGTCCAGAGAAAGCATGGAGCAGGACAGTTGCAGGGGTTCCCACAATGTCAATAATAACAATATGAACTGCCAATTCTGTGGCTGTCCAAGCCGATCCCACATCAGACTCTCCAGGCTTGAGAAGACATACAGAAGACAATGAATCATTTATCTCCTGGACATACACAAACAATGAGGACTATCAGAAGGTAACCATGCATGTCGGCCTGAGATATCCAGGGGTTGCCATGGCTCATTCATTTAGCAGCAATCACTCTCCCTGCAGCTGTTCTTGCCTGCACACAGCCTCAGTGGCAAAATGGACACGCTGCTTTTGTAACAAAATGAAGTTGAGAGGTCAGGTGACAGTTTTTTATTTTCTGCCAATACACATGGGACAACAACCTAAGGCCCTGGAAGCTAGACTGCATGACTAGACAGGACATTAAAATGTAAATGTCATTTTGGGACATTTCATTGAGAAGGCATTAAAATGCAACAAACCTTTGCTGTTGATTAATGGTTGAAACTAGTTCCCAACGGATTTGCAGACTTCATGGTTTTGGAATGAAATTCCAAAGAATGGGTGCGAGAAGAATCTCATTCAGTCACAAAAATTTGGAAATGTGTGAAACTCAAACACCATTGTGGGTCAACGGCCAATTCATCACAGCCTATTTGTGAGGACAATGAAAAAAGCAGATTCCATGGTGACATGACAGACAGCAGGTTTTTGATGAGGGACTTTTAATAAGATTTGTTTTAGGACAGAAAGAAAGACCAACAAAGGAACATCAGGAGACATATAATTCAAGTTGGCCTTCCTTACCCTTTCGAGAAACCAAACCAGGCTTTTGCTGTCGGACTTTGACTGCACCTCGACTGAGTGAAGCCAGAAAAACCTACTGCTATGAGCAGTAAGCCATTGCAAAGCTGTCTTCACAAACCTTTAACCTCGATTTCCTCAGAAGACCAAAAAGATAATCACAGGTTTGCAACATTCCAAGTCTTGATCTCAAGAGAGGCAAGTGTGACAGTGGATGCTCTTCTGTGATCACCTTTGAGAGCGCATCATGGCACAGTGGTTAGCACTGCTGCCTCACAGCACCAGGGACCCGGGTTCAATTCCAGCCTTGGGTCACTGTCTGTGCAGAACTTCCCAGTCTCTGCGTGGGTTTCCTTTGGGTACTCCAGTTTCCTCCCATACTCTAAAGATGTGTGGGTTAGGTTGAATGGCCATGCTAAATTGCCTCTTAGTATCAGGGGGACTAGCAGGGTAAATACGTGGGGTTATGGGGATAGGGCTTAGGTGGGATTGTTGTCGGTGCAGGCTCAATGGGCTGAATGGCCTCCTTCCTTCTAGAGATTCTATGAGTGCGTGTGTGTGTGTGTATGTGTGTGTATGCGGCGCGCGAGACAGAGAGAAAGAGAGAAAATGGGTGCTGTTGCCTATATATTTTTGAGTGTTTAGTAATAAATATTTATCTTTCTTTTTAAAACTTACGAGAAAAGCCGTCATTGTCTGTTATCAACAGCCACAGCACTCAAGGAGATCAAAACATTTGTCTTTTAAAACACATTTTGCCAGTCAAGAGGGCGAAAAAGGGGAACCATCCTACCATCTCTCCACTGTCCATTTCAGTAGATAGGAGACAGATATATTAACACTGCATTCTGTAAGTAAAATAACTACTTAGAAAGGGAATTGTGTTGAGTTTTACACTTCATGGTTTGGGATCTATCAACAGGAGCATCATTACCAGCACCGACTATCCAAATAAATCAGGAGAAGTGGTTGTAATGTGGAATTGATGAACTCACTATTGGGTTAAGAATCTGCCAGACTTTTGACTGGCCCCATTGTTCCCTTCTGTCATTTAAATCATTCATGTCTTCCTCCTATTCCGTCTCTTTTGTTCTTTTTTCTCATTCTTCTTTCACTTTATATGCTTAACATTTGTTACACCTCTAATTTATGCCAGTTCTGACAAGTCTGAAATGTTAACTTTGTTTCTCTCTCCACAGTTTTTTTTGTATCTTTTGGTACTTTATTCTCAATCAAAAATCCAATTTGGTCCAGAGTCCCCACATGAGAGATGAAACAGATCCAAGCTGTCAAGACAGGACGTACATCCCATCTTGGGTTCGATCATACAAAATGCAAGCTGATAGGATAAGGCACTACACCCCCTCCCAGGCTTGATCTGAGCTTCATCTTAGCCAAAAGGCCCAGATGGCTTTTTAAAAATTGCTTCAGGTGAAGCTTCAGTTTAACCTCATTGGCCAAGACCAGATAGATGCAAGACCATATTCTGCACTTGATCTTAGCCAAAAGGTCGTGGTTTTTAAGTTTATTTATTATTGTCACAAGTAGGCTTACATTAACACTGCAATGAAGTTACTGTGAAAATCCCCTAGTCGCCACAGTCCGGCACCTGTTTGGGTACACAGAGGGAGAATTTAGCATGGCCAATTCACCTAACCAGCACATCTTTCAGACTGTGGGAAGAAATTGGAGCACGCAGGCTGCTGAGTATTTGCAACACTTTCAGTTTATGTTTCAGATATCCAGCATTTGCTCTCTCCTGCCTTTGCCCAAATCATTTCATAGTTCCAGTAGCTATCTTTGGGTTCCAGGAGCATTTTATACTTGTAAAAAAAATGGTATAGCTCACCACTCACATTATCAAGGAAACAGGAGCCAAACTCACTCAAGTGTGGTTTGTTTGGTCTGTAACTCCACTCCAATTCATTCAGTAATTTTTGATGCGTTTTATAAATATCCACGATGTTTGAAAAGAGCGTTTTCATTCGGGCATGAGGAAACAAGTCTTTTGCTTTCTGGCACTGTTTGTAGTAACCCTAATGGAGAGGGAGAAACAAAAAGCAGTTGTTTAATTGGGATTCCTGGCAAGCTGCAGAAATACTGTTTGCACTAACTGTAGTAGCGGGGCTAAAATTGAATGAATATGCTCACGTTAATGTTCTGCGGTGAAATTGTTCCCTCTTTCGCCAGTGGCATATCGGAAAGGTGGGAATGAGCTGTGTGTCACTCCAACCCTTCATTGAAATACAAAAAAACTATATCCACCATGTGATCACACCAGACGAGATACCCTATCAGAGGTGCCGGTCTTCAACTCACATTTCAACTGGCTTTGTGAAACAATCCATGAAACTGCCACCCCATGATTCTGATAAGCATCTGATTTATTTAGTTTAATATTTTGAGAACTGCTGGGATAGCTGGCTCAGGATCAAGTCAAGGAACAGCCTGACATAGTCAGGGAATCATTTCTTACAGATAACATCCCAGACACAACTATCACCATGCCTGAATATGTCCTGTCCCACTGGAGCTGGAAGTAAAGTTGAATGCAACAAGTTGCCCTGGGAATCCTCAACATTAACTTTGGACGCAATGCAGTCTCATGGCATCAGATAATGGCATGGATAAGGAAACCTGCTCACTACCACCAATTGCCCCTCTATTCCAGGCCTCAGCCCTCATCAGCTGATGAATCAGTGCTCATCCATGTTGAATACCACTTGGAGGAAGGGCTGAGGGCAGTAAAGGCATATACCCTACTCTTGAGTGGGGAAGTTCAAAGTCCATCACCCAAGAGTGGCTTGGTAGCACCCATACTGACCAAGCTGGTCGAATCCTGAAGGACAAAGCCACGAGAGTCTGCTGCAGGTGATCAGGGAACCAACAAGACGGAAAAACCTACTTTACCTTCTCCTCACCAACCTGCCAGTCAATGACAATATTGTGAAGTGACCATACGGAGACAAAGTCACATCTTTATATTCACAAACTCACAGAATTGTTACAGCGCAGGAGGTGGTCTTTTGGCCCACCCTGTCTGCACTGCCTCTCCAAATGAACATAATGGCTTAGTGCCTTTTCCCCACAACCCTGCACATTGTTTCTATTCCAGTAATTACCTAATGCCCTCTTGAATGCCTCCATCACACTTCTTGGACATGCATCCTAGACCCAAAGCACTTGATGCATGAAAAAGATTTTTCTCACATCACATTTCCTTCTTTTGCAAATCACTTTAAATTTGTGTCCTCTCATTCTTGATCCTTTTAAGAATGGGAACAGTTTCTCCCTATCTATTCTGCCCGAACCCCCTCATGATTTTGAACATCTCATCAAATCTCCTCTCAGCCTTCTGTCCAAGGAGAACATAAGAACTAGGAACAGGAGTAAGCAATTTAACCCCTCGAACCTGCTCCACCATTTAATACGATCATGGCTGATCTAATCTCGGCTGCAACTCCACTTTCCCGCCAGTTCACCATAGCCCTTCAAACCCTTACTAAACAAAAATCTGTACACCACTTGCTTAAATTTACTCAATGTACTGATTGATGCGCTATCAATAAGGCGAAAGACTACCGATATGCCAATATAAGTGTAGGCTTTTATTCACAACAGAATCAGGAGCAGATCCCTGGACTGAACAAGGGGGAAGAGACAGCCACCTTTATACTAGGTGCTGAGGGGAGGAACCAAACTGGAAGGGGATGTGTCCAGGTATGACAAACACACACAACGGTGGTCCATATAGGACAAAGGCACAACTGAGGTCCACCACATTCACCCCTTCCTTTTAAAAAAAACAACACGGGGGTGAAGCGGAAACAATATCACAAGTCCAGACGAACCGGTGGCTTGATCCGTCGTCGCGATCGTCGTAGTGCAGGTCGCAGAGTCGTCCGAGCAGGGAGCGATGTCGGCCCAGGCTCCATACAGTGAGCGTCGAGAGAAGGCGCTGGGTGGTGTGAAGCGGACCGATCCGTCGTCCCGTCCAGTCGTCGGGTACTGCGTGGCGACGGCTCCGGCGACTCAAGCGAGCTGTACACAGGGGCGAGAGGAGTGAGCAGTGGCCCTGGTGGCGTATGGGGAACAGTGGGAACCGGAGCTGGGGGGTGGGGGGCTGCAACAGGCTCTGGGCACACTACATTGGGGACAGGGACTGAGGGAGGAAGAGGCGTAGCAGTCTCCGAATGGACGACACCAGGGACCGTGGGGCGGAAGGACGTGGTGACCTCCGGGGCACCCGCGGGTGCCAAGTCACGGACAGAAACCGTGTCCTCCCGCCCATCAGGGTACGCTACATAAGCATATTGGGGATTAGCATGGAGCAGTTGGACCTCCTCGACCAAGGGATCTGCCTTATGGGTCCGGACATGCTTCCGAAGCAGGACGGGTCCCGGGGACATCAGCCAATCCGGGAGCGAAGTACCCGAGGAGGACTTCCTGGGAAATGAAAACATCCGCTCGTGAGGGGTCGTATTGGTCGCTGTGCACAAGAGTGACCTAATGGAATGTAATGCGTCCGGAAGGACGTCTTGCCAACGGCTGACTGGAAGGCCCCTAGACCGTAACGCTAATAGAACGGCCTTCCAGACGGTTGCGTTCTCCCGCTCTACTTGACCATTGCCCCTGGGGTTATAGCTAGTGGTGCGGCTGGAGGCAACGCCTTTGGCGAGCAGGTACTGCCTCAGCTCGTCACTCATGAAAGAGGACCCACGGTCGCTATGAATATAGGCTGGGAAGCCGAACAGGGTGAAGAGCTTGTTCAGGGTCCGAATCACTGTAGCCGTGGTCATGTCCGAGCAGGGGAAGGCAAAAGGGAAACGTGAGTATTCGTCAATGATATTCAGGAAATAAACATTGCGGTTAGAGGAGGGGAGGGGGCCTTTAAAATCAACGCTAAGGCGCTCGAACGCGCGAGTGGCCTTTACAAGGTGCGCCCTACCTGGCCGGTAGAACTGCGGTTTGCACTCAGCGCAGACCCTGCATTGCCTGGTAATCGTCCGGACTTCCTCAAGGGAGAAGGGCAGGTTACGGGACTTGACAAAATGGAAAAATCTGGTGACACCCGGGTGACAGAGGTCGTTATGGAGGGACTGTAGCTGGTCTAGTTGGGCACTGGCACATGATCCACGGGACAGGGCGTCTGGGGGCTCATTGAGCTTCCCAGGCCGGTACATGATGTCATATCTGTAGGTGGAGAGCTCAATCCTCCACCGCAAGATCTTGTCATTCTTAATCTTGCCCTTTTGCCTGGTGTTAAACAGGAAGGCAACTGACCGCTGGTCCGTAATTAAGGTGAATCGTTGGCCCGCAAGATAATGGCGCCAGTGCCGGACGGCTTCCACGATGGCCTGGGCCTCCTTCTCGACCGAGGAGTGTCGAATCTCAGGGCCTTGTAAGGTCCGGGAAAAGGCGGCCACCGGACGGCCCCTCTGGTTAAGGGTGGCAGCTAGGGCAAAGTCAGACGCATCACTTTCCACTTGGAATGGGATGGATTCGTCCACAGCGTGCATCGCGGCCTTCGCGATGTCCGCTTTGATGTCATCGAAGGCCCGACAGGCCTCCTCCGCCAGGGGAAAAGAGGTCGATTTTAGGAGCGGACGGGCTTTATCTGCGTAACGGGGAACCCACTGGGCATAATAGGAGAAGAAGCCCAGGCATCTCCTCAGTGATTTGAGGGTAGTAGGGAGGGGAAGCTGCATAAGGGGAGGCATACGGGCTGGGTCGGGGCCAAGGACACCATTTTCTATCACGTACCCAAGGATGGCGAGGCGGCGTGTCCGGAAAACACACTTCGCCTCATTGTATGTGAGGTTCAGGAGAGTGGCCGTACGAAGGAATTTTTGTAGGTTGGCATCATGGTCCTGCAGGTCATGGCCGCAGATGGTGACGTTATCCAGATACGGGAAAGTGGCCCGTAGTCCGTGCTGGTCCACCATTTGATCCATGGCCCGTTGGAAGACTGAGACCCCATTGGTGACACCAAAGGGGACTCGGAGGAACTGGTAGAGGCGGCCATCCGCCTCAAAGGCAGTGTATGGGCGATCCTCCGAGCGGATAGGGAGCTGGTGGTAAGCCGATTTCAAATCGATCGTTGAAAAAACCCTATAGTGCGCGATGTGGTTGACTATGTCCGCGATACGGGGAAGAGGATATGCATCTAGTTGGGTATACCTGTTTATGGTCTGGCTGTAGTCAATCACCATGCAGTGTTTCTCCCCCGATTTAACTATGACCACTTGCGCCCTCCAGGGGCTGGTGCTGGCCTGGATAATCCCTTCCTGGAGCAAACGTTGTACCTCGGACCGAATGAAGGCCCAGTCATCCGTACTATAGCGCCTACTCTTGGTGGCTATAGGCCTACAATCCGGGGTGAGGTTATCAAATAACGGGGGGGGGGGGGGGGGGGTGATCTTGAGGGTCGAGAGACTGCAGGTGGTGCGCGAGGGGCGCTGCCGTGACGGCGCCTTGCAGACGGAGAGCGGGGGATAAGGGCCATCATACTGCAGGATGACGCTTCTATGATGGCTGAGGAAATCTAACCCCAGCAGTACAGCTGCGCAGAGTCGCGGCAGCACGAGGAGCCGAAAACGCTCGTAGACTGTGCCCTGTACCGTCAGCGTCACCAAGCAGCACCCGAGGACCTCCACTGAGTGAGAATTCGAGGCCATGGAGATGGTCTGGCTCCAGGGTCGCATGGGAAGGGCATATTGACGCACTGTGCGAGGGTGTATAAAACTTTCCGTGCTCCCACAGTCAAACAGGCAGTTTTCTGCATAACCATTTACCTTGATCTCCATTATGGACTTGGAGAGTTGATGTGGCTGCGACTGGTCCAGGCAAATCGATGCCACTGTTGAATTAAAGAAGAGTCCATCTTCGTCGCCGTCTGATGACGTCACGGATGAAGCTTCCTGCTCAGCTTGCCTTGATGCCAGTCTCAAAGATGGCGACTCCCGCACTTCCGGTGACCGCATCCAAGATGGCGATTCGCGCGCAGCCGCCGCCTGCATCAAAGATGGCCGCGCCCTCGGAGCACACATGGCTCCACGAGTCTTCAGAAGCGGCTTTGCTCTGCAGACTTTAACAAAGTGGCCTAGCTTACCGCATCCGGAGCAAATCGCGTCCTTTGCCGGGCAGTGACGCCGAGGGTGCTTAGGGAGGCCACAAAAGTAACATTTGGGACCTGCTGGAGCAGCCGTCGCAGTGGAGCCGTCGGTGGAACGGGATCCAAGGTAAGACCCGAGATTATGGGAGGCTGCTTCTAACGTTTCAGCCATCGTGGCCGTTTTCCGGAGGTCTAGGTCATCTTGTTCCAGCAGACGCTGCTGGATGTATGTAGACTCAATGTCCGCAACGTAGGCGTCGCGGATCAGATCCTCCGTGTTCTGAGCTGCTGAAACAGCCTTACAGTCGCATGCTCGGGCGAGGACTCGCAGGGCGCGCAGAAATTGGGCGCACGATTCTCCTGGCTGCTGTTTGCGGGTAGTTAGGAGGTGTCTGGCGTAAACCACGTTAGGGCTCTTTCGGAACTGCCCTTTTAGGAGTTCGATAGCGTCCGCGTAAGTAGCAGCGTCCCGGAAGATTCCATAGACAGTTTCGCTTACCCGGGCGCGGAGCACGTGGAGTTTAGCAGCGTCGGTGTCGATGGCCGTAGCGGTGTCGACGAATGCTTCGAAGCAGTCCAACCAATGATCAAATTTATCAGAGGCTCCAACCTCTTGAGGGTCTAATGCTAACTTGTCGGGTTTTAGAAACTGCTCCATACTAGTAACTGTTGTGAATAAAATTGATGCGCTATCAATAAGGCGAAAGACTACCGATATGCCAATATAAGTGTAGGCTTTTATTCACAACAGAATCAGGAGCAGATCCCAACAATTAACCGACCTGGACTGAACAAGGGGGAGGAGACAGCCACCTTTATACTAGGTGCTGAGGGGAGGAACCAAACTGGAAGGGGATGTGTCCAGGTATGACAAACACACACAACGGTGGTCCATATAGGACAAAGGCACAACTGAGGTCCACCACACTGATATCCACCACATTCTGGGGTAGTGAATTCCACAGACTCAGAATGCTTTGTTAAAAGTAATTTCTCCTCATCTCTGTTTCCTAAAACTTTGACTTCTTATTCTCAATTGCCCTGCAAATGAAAATATCCTCTCCACATCTATTATGTCAATCCGCTGTATCACCTTGATTTGATTTATTATTGTCACATGTATTAACATAGTGAAAAGTTTTGTTTCTTGCACGCTGTACAGACAAAGCATACCGTTCATAGAGAAGGAAAGGAGAGACTAGTGTTACAGTCATAGCTAGGGTATAGAGAAAGATCAATTTAATGCAAGGTAAGTCCATTCAAAAGTCTGACAGCAGCAGGAAAGAAGCTGTTCTTGAGTTGGTTGGTACGTGACCTCAGCCTTTTGTACCTGTACACCTCAATTAGATCTCCTCCATTTTTCTAAACTCCAGTCAGCTTTCTGACCAAGATCAAGCATCAGATCAAGAGCAGGTTGGGGTGCAATGCTTAGTTTGTCAGCTTGGAACTTGTTTGTCGCTCTTGTGGGGACCATGAATTGGATTCAATTGGATTTTGAATCAAGCAAGGAATGGATTTGGGTCGGTCCTGTCCATCTGAGTATTGGCTTTGTAAATTTAAGATGGAGTAAATAATTAAAAATAAAATACTCAAGGGAGTATAGGCCTAAACTGCTCAGTTTCTTTTTGTAAGTCAAACCCCTCATCTCTGGAATCAATTTGGGATACTTCCTCTGAATTGCCTCCAATGCAACTACATCCCTCCTCAAGTAAGGGGACCAAACCTGTACACAATATTCGAAGTGCGGCCTCACTAATACTTTCTACAGTAGCAGCAACACTTCACTACTTTTATATTCTATTCCTCTAGCAATAAATGCCAAGATTTCATTTGCCATCCTTATTACTTGCTGTGCCTGTATACTAGTTTTCTACAATTCATGCACGAAGACACCCAGATCCCTCTGCACTTGGAAATTTCTCTCCATTTAGATAATAATTTGCCTTTGTGTTTTTCCTACCAAAATGGATAACCTCACACTTATCCACATGAAACTCCATTTGTCAAATTGGCACATGAGGATACCTTCCATCATGTGTGGCACTACCACCATGCTAAATGGATCTAGCAACTCAAAACCAGGGCACTGTGGGCCATCAGCAGCAGCAGAACAGTACTCAATCACAATATGTCATCTCATGGATCAGCCTATCCTTCACTTTACCATCACCATCCCATGGGGGATCAACCCTGATTCAATGGAGAGTGCAGGAGGGCATGCCATGAACAGGACCAGACATATCTATAAAAATGAGATGTCAAATCAACCTGGTGAAGCTACAACACAGGACTACTTGCTGCCAAATAGCAGACATAGCATTCGATTGACAGAGCTAAGCGATTCCATAGCCAATGGATCAAATCTAATCTCTGCAGTCCTGTCACATCGAGTCTTGAATGGCAATGGCCAATTAAACAACTCACTAGAGGAGGTGGCTTCACAAATATCCCCATCCTCAATGACAGGGAACTAGGAACTCAGCACATCAATGCAAAGGACAATGTTGAAGAATTTTTGTCTCAACCTTTCCCAAGGTCCCCAGCATCACAGATGACAGTCTTCAGCCAAGTCAATTGACTCCATGTGATATTAAGGAATATTGAAGGCACTGGATGCTGTAGTACTGAAGACATGTTCCAGAATTAGCTACACACTCTAGCCAAGCTAGTCTGGTACAGCTAAACCACTATTATCTTGTCATAAGCAGCAGGATAAATCGAACCTGGCCAATTACAGTCCCATCGGTCTACTCTCGATCTTCAACAAAGTGATGGAAAGCGTTGTCATCAGTGTTATCAAGTGGCACTTACTCAGCAATAACCTGCTCAGTTTGAGTTCCTCCACCAAGGTCATTCAGCTCCCCATTAAGGTATCTTCCCCTTGGTCCAAACATGGACAAGAGAGCTGAAATCCAGAGGTGAGATGAGAGTGACTACCCTTGATATTAAGGCAACATTTGACCAAGTGTGACATCAAGAAACCCTTGCAGAATTGAATTGCAGAATTGGGCGGCACGGTAGCACAGTGGTTAGCACTGCTGCTTCACAGCTCCAGGAACCTGGGTTCGATTCCCAGCTTGGTCACTGTCTGTGTGGAGTTTGCACATTCTCCTCGTGTCTGCGTGGGTTTCCTCCGGGTGCCCCGGTTTCCTCCCACAGTCCAAAGATGTGCGGGTTAGGTTGATTGGCCATGCTAAAATTGCCCCTTAGTGTCCTGGGATGTGTAGATTAGAGGGATTAGCGGGTAAAATATGTAGGGATATGGGGGTAGGGCCTGGGTGGGATTGTGGTCGGTGCAGACTCGATGGGCCGAATGGCCTCTTTCTGTACTGTAGGGTTTCTATGATTTCTATGAAGGCAATGGAAATCAGGGACTGGAGTCGTCCATACTTAGCATAAAGGAAAATGTTTGGGGTTGTTGGAAGTCGATCATCGCATCCCAGAACATTGCTGTAGGAGTTCCTCAGGGTAGTGTTCTGGGTCCAACAATCTTCAGTTGCTTCATCAAGGACCTCTCCTCCATAATTATGTCAGAAGATGGGGTGTTTACTGATAATTGCTCAAAGTTCAGCATGATTCATGACTCTAGATCAGAGGTGGACAATGTGCGGCCCATGGGCCACATGTGAGTGCAGCCCATGAGGCAATTTATTGACCATTGTGCACGTACAGGAGTTACCACATTCTGCTGGTTTTCATTCAGTTCTTTTCCCCCACCGACATGGCTAAAGTGATACACACACAACGCAAGGGCACATGAAGTGAGGTGCATACTGATTGTACACAACATTCACTGTGAGAGCCCTGTGCTCCCTCTACATCCAATCAAAGCCTAAATATTTTTGTTTTTACCATTTGAAATTGATGACAGTTCTACTAATATATGAATGATTAGGCATTTTCTATAACTCATTATGAATTTTTTTGTGTATTTTATCTTATCCATGGGTCATGGTTAGTGAACATGCCGAATTTCAATCTTATGGTCCACTGAGCTGAAGGAAGGCCACTCATGCAGCCCAATCACTAACTTAGGTTGCCCATCACCCTACCATAGATACTGAAGCAGTCTGTGTCCATATGCAGCAAGACCTGGACAACATTCAAGCTTGGTTAGATAAATGGCAAGTTTCACTTGTACCATACTGGGGAGGCAGTGCACAGTGGAATTATCACTGGATTAGGGTAATGCTCTGGGGACCCAGGTTTGAATCTCACCACAGCAAATGGTTAAAATTTGAATTCAATAAAAATCGAGAATTAAAAGTCTAATGCTGACCATAAAACCCTTGTCAACTCATTAATGTCTTTTAGAGAAGTAAATCTGCCGTCCTTATCTGTGTGGCCTAAGTATAACTCCAGATTCACAGCAATGTGGTTAACTCTCAAATTCCCTCTGAAATGGAGGGCAGTTAGGTATGGGCAATAAATTCTGGCCCAGCCACCGATGCCCACATCCCATAAGAATGAATTTAAAAAGTACAAGTGCCAGGCAATGATCATCTCCAACAAGAGAGATTCCTTCATTATCAACATCCTGGGAGTTACCATTGACCAGAAACTGAACTGGATTAGCCATATAAGTATTGTGGCTACAAGAGCAGGTCAGAAGCTGGAAATTCTGCAGTGATGAACTCACCTCCTGATTCCCCAAAACATATGCAGCTCCAGGAACACTGAAGAAGCTCAACACCATCCAGGACAAAGCATTCTGCTTGATTGGCATCCCTATACATCACCAAACATCCACTCCCTCCACCTCCGATGTAGCAATAGTTGTGTACCATCTACACGGTGCACTGCACTAAGTCACGAAAGCTCCTTTGACAATACCTTCAAAGTCCATGATTTCTACCATCAAGAAGAGCAGATACATGGGAATACCACCACATGCAAGCTATTCTCCAAGCCAAACACCATTCTGACTTGAAACTACATTGCCATTCCTTCACTGTCCCTGGATTAAAATCCTTCAACTCCCTCCCTAACAGCACTGGGGGTGAATCTGCACCATAAGGCCTGCAGTTGTTCAAGAAGGTGGCTCACCACCTTCTCAAGGGCAATTAGGGCTGGACAATAAATGTTTGGGCTAGGCAATGTTGCCCACATCCAGTGAATGAATAAATAAAAACAACTATGTAAGTTCTCCCATATCAGGCCCAGTCCATGTCAACAAAAATTACTATTTGTACCATTTGGATCAGAAAGTTTGGTTCCTTGGTGCGAGATAAAACAAAAGTCAAAAGCAGTTCTGCATCAGTGAAAATATTTTGGTACTTCCTAATTGAGATTACAAAGCAATATGCTGGTCGACAATTGTGTTGCCAATAGACAATTCTTCCCAGAAGAGGCACAGGCGCCTGAAAATATGTCCCTTGCTTTCAAATTAAACCGTGATGCATGCGTGTTATTTTTCATGACTTGCTGTCCACAGCATACCTCATGGATGTCACGTAAGTTTTTGACATACTCCCTCTCCGACTTTATGATCTCAGTGACGATGTGGCCTCTCTTTTGCTCCATGGGTGTAAATCTGCTGGATGGTGCTACCGGAGGAGGTGGTGGCTTAGATTCTGCAGAAACGTCCAGTAGATCAATTGATCCCCGCTCCTTACTATCTAGCTTCAAAAACAGAAGCAAAAGCTACTTTAAATGTGTTGAGTAAATACAATTCAATATCTACATCTCCAGTTGACATTGAGGCCAAAAATGCACTTTTGTCTTGTATGTTCAATTTTATTAAAATGTTCTTGGCAACAGCAAGGATTGGTTCTTTAAACTTTCCTTTCAGTATTCATTTTCGAATGGTGACCACCATGTGGCTATTTTTTACCAGTACATACTCAATGCTGAGCAAATGTTGGCCGGGATTCTCCCCAAAAAAAACGAAGTGCCCAACAGGTGGGAAACCAGGAGAATTTTCCACCTGTTTTTGGGGCGCACTTAGTTTCACTAATTGCCGGCACTCTGTGCTCCACAGAGTGCTTTAAAGAGACTCATGCCAGTAACTAATCCTGCCCGAGAGGCCGGCAGGATAGTGCTCAGCGGGCCACTATGCATGTGCTGATCTGTCAGTGAGGAGTTCAGTGCATGCGCACTTGCCCCCCACCAACCCCCCTATTGCCGACCTACCCGACCCCCGCCCCCAGCCAGCCCCAATAGCCAGTTTCTCATGGCTAGCCCTGACCTATGCCCGTGTGTCCAGCCTCGATCTCCACACCGCCCCCCATGGCCAGCCCCAATCTCCCACCGCACCATATGCAGCCCTGATCACCTCCATCCTCTCCCACTGATCCCATTGCAGAGTGCACAGCAAGCCCCCCCACCATCGATCGCTCCCCCTTCACCCCCCCAGTAGGCCCCGACCCCTCCTCTGGCCCCGTCCCCTTGGCACTGTCTAGTGGGCACTGCCAAGGTGCCCAGTGGGCTGTGCCAGTGCACATCCGGAGGGGCCTCAATGTCTCCTGTCACAACCAGCGGGGTGAGCACACCTGTTCCCAGTTGGTGAGGAGCAGTTCTAAACCCCGTTGGTGGAAACCTCTCCCGGTGGGGGAAGGTGGGAAGGGGGACACTAGCGGGCCCAGAAACTACGGTCCCGGGCTCACTAAACATATGGAAATTATGCTTTCCATATGGTAATCAGCCCCATGCCAATTTATAGGAAAAAAAGGTCCTGGGAGACTCAGGTTCGGCCGGTCGCAAGTCCCGCTACAGGCCCCGGCCTACTGTGCTTGAATTAAATGATGATGTGTGGCTATTATTAATTTTGACTTGTCACCTATTTATTACCTCAAAGACTTCACTCAGTCCTCCGATTAGTTTGTTGCCATGACGCATGGCACGGTGCCTTTTCACTATATTGGCCTCCTTCTCTTCTAGTATTGACAGGGATTGCAGCATTTCAGAGATTATCAGGTTATTATGTGACTCTATGTTATCTTTTGATTCTTCCAGGACCAGAGTTTCAGGCTTTGATATTGATTGACTGTCCAGCTCCTCACTTTCTTCCAGGTTTTCATGGTGCTCTTCCTTTTCTCCGTACTGGAAAAATAGAAAGAAAGACTTATTTTAGTACACAAGATCACCATAACTCTCCCAACTAGCACTGTGGCTAACCCAGTAGTCCATTACTCCATTGTCCCATGAAAACAATCTGGAGTTGTACTTATTATCTGAAGTGGCCCTGGATAATACTCTAACCCTGAATCTCTCAGATTGTGACCAAGCGTCAGTAGTCGGGAATATAGAACATAGAACATAGAACATTACAGCGCAGAACAGGCCCTTCGGCCCACGATGTTGCACCGACCAGTTAAAAAAAAAAACTGTGACCCTCCAACCTAAACCAATTTCTTTTCGTCCATGAACCTATCTACGGATCTCTTAAACGCCCCCAAACTAGGCGCATTTACTACTGATGCTGGCAGGGCATTCCAATCCCTCACCACCCTCTGGGTAAAGAACCTACCCCTGACATCGGTTCTATAACTACCCCCCCTCAATTTAAAGCCATGCCCCCTCGTGCTGGATTTCTCCATCATATGAGATGTATCTTTCTATTCTGCTAATGAGATCAGTGGTATTATTGTTCCAACGCATTAATCAGTCTGTATAAAATTCCTGTTTTAATTATGAAAATTCAAATGACAGACAGAAGTATTTCATGCTGATGAGTCACGTACAAATACACGAAGATGAGGAACGCAAAGAGAACCCTCTGGGGTCCAATCAACATGTCAATGTATCAATTGATTGCATCCTTTAGCAATTACATTGTTAAGCCAATTGCAAGGCTAAAGACATGTGGTGATCATTAACTCGGCTAGAAATGGGCACAGCTGGAACAGCTGGGGAAGCAGTTACTCTACTGAACTGTTCTGAGAATAAACTTGCTGAAGGTAACAGACAGCTTCAGACTTATTCCTTCACCATATACTATTATTGGAGTTAACACAACATGCCCTACCAGACTGTGATGCTTCACCTATCACTATAGCCTTACTCTGCCTGAAAATCCCATCTCCTGCTCGAGGCCAAGGATCACAGAAAGACACGATGATTTAGAAAGTACAATCTGGAAAACTGCTCTTTGTCAGCTAAGATTGTACAGTGCAGCTTCATCCCATGTTTCTCAGAAGCAGCTGCACTCTGCTTGTCTGCTTAACTGACCAAAGGTTAAAATTGGTAGGTGGGTAACACTATTCCATTTCAAAATGCCTTGCAAATAATTGGCCCCAATAGTGACTGGGGCAGGTTCCATAGCAACGGGAGAAAGGATGAGGGAGTTGTGATTGTTCTAGGTTTCCACACACACTGGGCAGTATCATCCCAGTGTGTGTCGTTTTTTTTCAGTAGGAGCCTCACCCAAAAGCCAGCTTGATTGACAGGCACAGATAGCTCCCTGAGAGTTTCCTTAACTCTGTCAGGTAAGGATTGCTCTGGTGGAAGTCATAGCCTCAGGAATGGGGCAGGGGGGGAAGCTTGCTGCCCTGTAATACTGAGACCTTAGAGTGCCTGGATGTTATGGGCGGAGATTGTCCCCATTCCCTGGGGGAAATTCTAATCCCCGACTCCAGAGGGGGTCCACTGCCGAGCAGGAAAATCTTTGGATGGGTTGGGAGTCCAATGGAAAGACTTAGTATGTTGGAAACAAACACTGTTGTTCCTTCTGTCCCACAAGCAGTGCTTTAAGTGCATTTACCTTTCTATGTAGCAGTCATCACCTCACTTCAGCTGACAGGTTTTTCAAAAGCCTGAGAAACCTGACCCACCAGGTTAAAAATGGAAAGCAAGTGAAATCTGAGGCAGACTGCCTCATTACAATACTTAAATGGCCATTTCATCTCCTAGCAGTGAATCAATTGACCTCCCTTTTCCCGCCTCTATTTAAACTGGAAGTGCATGGGCTGAGGAGGAATAGGGTTATGTCTGAGTTTTAAAATATTTTAATATCCCACCTGACCTGCGGTTAAGATGATCAACCCTCTTCACCCCACCCTGTGTATAAATAGAATATAACAGAAAAATGTGAAATTGTCCATTTTGGCAAGAAGAATTATCGACATAGGAAGAGATTGCAGAGCTCTGAGAAGCGGGGACCTGGGTGTCTTAGTACATGAATCACAAAAAGTTAGTATGCCGGTACAGCAAGTAATTAGCAATGCTAATGGAATGTTATCATTTATTGCAAGGTAAATTGAATGCAAATGTAGGGAGGTTATGCTTCAGTTATACAGAGTACTAGTGAGACCACATCTGGAGTACACTATTGATCTCCTTATTTAAGTTCAGAGAAGGTTTAGCAGACTAATACCTGGAATTGGCAAGTTGTTTTATGAGGAAAGGTTGAACAGGCTAGATTTGTATTCACTGGAGTTTAGAAGAGTAAGAGGTGACTTGATTGAAACATATAAGGTCCTGAAAGGATGGGGGTGGAGAGGATCTTGTGGGGGAATCTAGAACTAGGAGTCACTATTTAAAAATAAGGGGTCGCCCATTTAAAATGAAGGTGGGGCAAAATTATTTCTCTGAGGTTCGTGAGTCTTTGGAACTCTCTTCCTGAAAAGGCAGTGGAAGCAAAGTCTTTGAAAATTTTTAAGACAGAGGTGGATAGCTTCTTGGTAAGCAAGAGTGGGTGGGTGTGATGGATTATTGAGGGCAGATTTGAGGTTACTATCTGATCAGCCATGATCTTATTAAATGGCAGAATAGATCTAGTAAGGAGTCTAACAACACCAGGTTAAAGTCCAACAGGTTTATTTGGTAGCAAACGTCACTAGCTTTCGGAGCGCTGCTCCTTCGAAGGAGCAGCGCTCCGAAAGCTAGTGACGTTTGCTACCAAATAAACCTGTTGGACTTTAACCTGGTGTTGTTAGACTCCTTACTGTGTTTACCCCAGTCCAATGCCGGCATCTCCACATCAAGAATAGGCCTACTCATTGTACACCGTATGTCGATTGTTTTTTTAATTACTTTCAATTCTCCACATTTGTCTGCAATATCTGTTACACCTGTAGGTGGTGCTGTGATGGGGCTTTGCAATGTTAGGTGGATTGCATCTGAATTCGGGTTATGTGAAAACCTTGCCTTCCGATTTGAACAGAACATGACCTGTATCATTTTTATTTAAATGGGAACAACGAAAATAGGAAGAATTGAGGAGCAGTTAAAAATGAATCCTTCGAGAAATTGGAGGGTGTAAAATCTTTCTGAAGGATTTCTAAAATTGGGGGCAGTAAGAATTTGAAGAAATTGACAGCATTCAAAAACCACTTAGTAACATTGGGAAAGTGATTAAAATCAGCTGAAATAAGAGACATGAAACATTTTTAATATTGAGGTAATTTAAATGATATTTTTAATAATCTAAAAAAAGTGTGGAAATCTTATCACACCAGTGAACAGTTACCAGGCACACATCATTGTACCTGTAACGTTCAATTTTTCAGTTTTCAAAGAGGGAGAAACCATATAAATTAAATGGCATAATTTTAAAGGGAAACAGAGGGAGCTGGTGAGGTGAATGGTGATAGGGGAGTGTATGCAAGAGGTTGAACGTGGTTGGATTGGTGGAAAATTTTGATGACAAGGCCTCAAGAGGGTATAAATTTGAAGGAGAAAATGTCCAGGGCTATCGGAAAAGAGCAAAGTAAAGGCATTCATTGGAAAGCTCTTTCAAAGAATCGATGCATGCATGTTAGACTGAATGGCCTCATTCAGTAATGCATCATTCTTTATGATTCTATGATTAAAGCTGTCAATTATACAGTCAATTAAGTACTTCAATAACTGCAATCACTGTGGCAGCCATTTTTCCTACAATAAGTTGCCACAAACATCAAAATGATGATGACCCGTAAACTCCTGGCTCCCCAGTGTTGAATTTGGGGGGCTCCCAAAGGTGTGTGGGGAAACTCGGCAGCTCCTAGGTAAGGGTTTACCCGGAAATTGTCCAGAAGAGCTGACTTCGTCTGGACAATTGCTCAGGCTGCGAACGATCTGAAAAAATGATTTAAATCACTAATAATCACACTGAAGTTAGAAGTGCTTTTATTTCTTCTAACTCCTTCAGAGTGACTATTTTAAACACCCAGACCGAGCTCTGCATGGACACCCCTCACACTCTGGAACCCCCCCAGGGCAAGCCGTTGCCCCCCTACCCCCACTAAGCACCTCAACCCCCCACAGTATTCCCCACTCCCCACCAGCATGGGATTCCACAACACCCACATACCTCCAGGCCTGACCAGCCAAACTAACCAGACTTGATCCCAACACCCTCCCCCAACCCAACTTGATCCGACCCCCCACACCCCAGAGCTGAACCCCCGCCGACCTGACCCCCACCCATGTCCAATCCCCCTCCCCCCATATCCCAACAACTTACCTTAGACATTGGCTTGGATTTCCTGGCCGTTCACACTGGTGGGATCTTCTGGTTTCAACGGCACACCCTGGTGATGCATTCAACAAGAAACCCCTTTGACAATGGCAGGGCCAGAAGATCCCACCGCCTGCCAATGGCAAGCCACCTCCCACTGCCACGAAACATGCGGTGGCGGGTTGTGTAGTAAATCCCGCCCCATATCTCCTCCCAGGCCTGTTATTTCAATGGGACATTTAAACTTGCCTGCTTTATGGCAGCAAGTGCTGTCAAAAAGGGGGCATGACTTATGCTCTGCATCTTTTACACTTCATTGCTGGAGCCACAGACCTGCTGCGCTGTCTGGATCTCACCCAGCCTAAGTCAAAATGTTGATTGAGACAGGCATTTAAGAATTTTAGCACAGGGAAGTTGGTACAGAATGCCCATCCACCACAGGTTGCCACTCCGAAGAAAATCTAGTTTAAAGACACTAACTGAAGGATCAATATTAGGTAAGCCAACAGAAATAAATCCTCTGCCAGTTTTCAAAACAGTGCTCTGTAAAGGAGACAGGGCTGGGATTTAATGGTGTCTGCCTGAGCAGGCGAGGTGACAGCTGGGTCTGCACCATCATTGATACTGCTGTCAGAGAGACTAACCCTCACTTATTCAGCAGTAGGAATGGGCCAAACACTGGGAAAGTGGCCAGTGACTAAATTGCACTCATTATTGTCCACATAAAGGCTATTAGCCATGAGCCCAGCAGGATTTAGTGAGTGCCCAGGGACTCTGCTGTGTTTTTTGGAGGCCAATCAGCAAATCCTGTCAGGAAGTAGGGAGCCCACTGAGATTCATCCCCTTGCCCTTGCAGCCAACTCCCCCTCCTCTCCCTAAAACCCCAACATGTACCAGGGATCCAGCAACAATCCCTGATGAAATCCTCACTGAATTACTGGCAGCAGCCACTGTTCCCAGTGGCCCTGCCAGCAATGGAAAGCAGCCGGCCTCTAATTAGCTGGCAGCTCTTGAGGGCAGGATTTTCATCCACTGGAGACTTAATTCCATGGGAAACCTGATGCTGGCCCCTTAGGTGCTTGATTGCACTTAAATAGTATTGGACGACCCTTGAAGAAGCAACACAGGTTTTCCATCGGTTCTCCCATCAGTGGGCTGAACTCACATTCCCGACACTACATTTTGCTCAGGGTTTTGGTTTAAAGTCTCAACTAAAAGATAGGCTGCTTTGACAGTGCAGCAGTCCCAGAGTACAGTATTGGAGTGACTCATTACTGAGAGGGAAAGGAAGGCACTTTTTAAAGCTGACCCCTCCTGAGGCTGACATCTTCAGCTGAAGGGCCTCTTTCTCCTTGAAGCGTCCTGACACTGTGAAGTGAAACCTCGGCTGAAGGTTTGAGTGGATGTCCAGTAGACACAGCATAAAGGATCCAATAAGATGGGGGGCACTAATGG
>NW_027591969.1:0-67065 GCF_964213995.1 Mustelus asterias
GAGCCTCTGCTGGCCCTGTGAACAAACTAACCTTCACCAGCTCACCACTCTCCCCCCCCCCCCCCCCCCCCGTGCCCCCCACCACCACCACCCATCCCCACTCCTCTCCCCAAAGCTTTTCTATCCACTTCTCTTTGGAAAGTTGTTACACCGACTGTTGACGCGGTAGCACAGTGGCTGGCACCGCTGCCTCACCGCGCCAGGGACCCGGGTTCGATTCCCGGCCTTGGGTCACTGTCTGTGCGGAGTCTGCACGTTCTCCCCGTGTCTGCGTCGGTTTCCTCCGGGTGCTCCGGTTTCCTCCCACAGTCCGAAAGATGTGCGGGTTAGGTGGTTTGGCCGTGCTAATTTGACCCTTAGTGTCAGGGGATTGGCAGGGGTAAATACATGGGGTTACGGGAATAGGGCCTGGGTGGGAGTGTGGTCGGTGCAGACTCGATGGGCCGAATGGCGTCCTTTTGCACTGTAGGGGCTCTATGACTCAAGAACAGCTTCTTCCCCGGCTGCCATCAGACCTTTGAATGGACCTACCTCCTATTAAGTTGATCTTTCGCTACACCCTAGCTATGACCTGTAGCACTACATTCTGCGCTCTCTCCTTTCTCCCCTATGTACTCTATGAATGGTATGCTTTGTCCGTATAGCGCGCAAGAAACAATACTTTTCACTGTATACTAATGAAGGTGACAATAATAAATCAAATCAAATCGATTGTTGTATCTGCTTCCACAACCTTTCAGGCAGCGCCTTCCAGATCACAACGACTCACTCAGTAAAAATATTCTCATCCCCACTTTGGTATTTTTTATAACCAATCTCTGACATCCCGTTAGCGTTCCCTCTCTGCTCTGGAAAACCTTCTGGGTTTTAGAAAGACGATTAAATCTTCCTGAACCTTCTCTTGCCCGGAAGAGAATGTCTCCAGCTTCTCCAATCTCTCCGCATCAACTGCAGTTCCTCATCCCGTGTCTCAATCTCTGCCCTTCCCCCACACAAATGGTCAATTTGGGAGGGTGGGGGTTGCGGGGGGGGGGGGGGGGGGGGGGGGGGGGGCGGGGGGAGGAGGGGAAAAAATTTCTACCCGAAATATTCTCTGGGCGGGATTTTCCGGTCCCACTGAAGGGAAACCCCTCCCCCACCCTCGGGGTTGTTCTCCCACAGCTGTGAAATCTTTCCCATTTGAAGTATTTATCCAACTCCCCTTTGAAAGTTACCATTGAATCTGCTCTCAGCTCATTGACTCTGTCGGATGGTGAATCCCACTTTCCAATTAACTGCCGTGTCAATGATTGTCTTTCAAATCCCCCCCCCCTAATTATTTTGTTGATTCTCGTAACATCTGCCCCCCGCCTTCACCATCCCGCCCCCCCCCCCCCCCCCCCCAGTGGAGACGCCCTCTTACTGTTTACCCTGTTTACCCGTCCGTAACTCTGCAGCCCTCCCATTAGAGGTGGCGGATAAAATCCCCAACTTCTCCCGATTCTCCTCATTAACCACGATATTCATCTCTTGTGACGCCCCTCTCGATCCACTCTGAACCTTCCCCGAGCACTGCTGCCTCACAGCACCATGGACCCGGGTTCGATTCCTGGCTTGGGTCACTGTCTGTGTGGAGTCTGCACGTTCTCCCAGTGTCTGCGTGGGTTTCCTCCGGGTGCTCCAGTTTCCTCCCACAGTTCAAAGATGTACAGGTTAGGTGGATTGGCCATGCTAAATTGCCCCTTAGTGTCCAAAGATGCACAGGTTAGGTGGAATTGGCCATGCTAAATTGCCCCTTACTGTCCAAAGATGTGCAGGTTGGGTGGATTTGTCATGGTAACTTGCCCCTTAGTTCCCCCAGAAAAGCAGGCAGCATAAATCAAGGACCCCACATAGAGTGCACTCCTTTCTCCTGCAGTATAAATTGCTGTTAGCATTCTTGTATTTGTCCTGATGAGTACAAGATGCAAAACTTTGACAAGATGTTTCTTTTTAGGGGGCTTTAGTTGAGCCGGGCAGCATGGTCGGTGCAGGCTTGGAAGGCCGAAGGGCCTGTTCCTGTGCTGTAGCTTTCTTTGATCTTTGTTCTTTCACACACCCCGGACATTCTCTCTTCCACCTTCTTCCGTCGGGAAAAAGATACAAAAGTCTGAGGTCACGTACCGACCGACTCAAGAACAGCTTCTTCCCTGCTGCCGTCAGACTTTTGAATGGACTTACCTTATATTAAGTTGATCTTTCTCTACACCCTAGCTATGACTGTAACACTACATTCTGCACCCTCTCCTTTCCTGCTCCCTTATGTACTCTATGAATGGTATGCTTTGGCTCTCTAGCGCGCAAGAAACAATACGTTTCACTGTATCCCAATACATGTGGCAATAATAAATCAAATCAAATGTCCCCCCTTACATTTAAAATCCTCTCAGGGTGATCAAGGTTAAATGCATCTGCATCATTGCATCTATTTTCTCTATGGCAACACCCTGGCCCAATAAAAGAGGACTTGCCAACCAATCAGCACTCCTTTTTCCTGCAGTATAAATTGCTGTCATTATTTGAAAGTTAGCATTCTTGCATTTGTTCTGATGAGTGCAAGATGCAAAACTTTGACAAGATGTCTCTTTTCAGCAATATTATATTTATTTATTAAATGAAGGGCGGGGCAGCAACAATTTATATAGCACCTTTAATGTAGTATAGATAATTGACGTGAACATTTTCAAACAGAATTCAATATTGCCATTTCCAAGAACCATAAGGAAGCGAAATGTCTGTCTTTCCTCTCACATCCAGCTTATATATTTTTATTTCTGGACTGGGTCCAATTGGAGAAGTTGGCTCCTAATGGTTGGTGTTGACTCAAGGGGCGCTAAACCTGCCCGGTTTTCAATAGGAGGTAAACATTAGCGAGTCTATTTCTGGTGGTGTTGGGTTGAGAAAGGAATGTTGGCTGGGACACCAGGAGACATCCCTCTTCTACAAACAGTGCCACAAAAACCCAGAGCAGTAAACCTGAACCAACAGTAGTAAACATTCCTCACTTCCCGTCTCATCTGACTGACAGCGCCTCAGACAATGTTGTGCCCCTTCAGCACTGCAGAGTGGGGCTTGAGTTCTGATCCCCCTGACTGTGAGCTGGAGGGTGGCTCCAACCTGGACAAGCAGGTGGTCACCATCTCCTCGTCCCATTAGTGAGAGAGTGTAAACCTTGTCTGGTGAGATGTGGCTTCAACCCCAGTTACTCAGGATGCTGAGAGGGTTACCCTCACCATCAGGGGGGGTATCCACTCCATGCTCCTCCTGCAGATTGCAGTCAATCAGATGTCCCCTCGGAGCAGAAAGGATTAATGTTCTGACCGAACTCAACTCTAACCCACAAGCGCCCTTCAAAGAAATGACACAGAATTTACAGCACAGAAACAGATTTTTTTTGTTTGCTTATTAGGGCAGCACGGTGGCACAGTGGGTTAGCACTGCTGCCTCACAGCGCCAGGGACCCAGGTTCGATTCCCAGGTTGGGTCACTGTCTGTGTGGAATTTGCACGTTCTCCCCGTGTCTGTGTGGGTTTCCTCCGGGTGCTCGGTTTCCTTCCCACAGTCCGAAAGACGTGCTGGTTAGGGTGCATTGGCCATGCTAAATTCTCCCTCAGTGTACCCGGACAGGCGCCGGAGTGTGGCGACTAGCGGATTTTCACAGTAACTTCATTGCAGTGTTAATGTAAGCCTTACTTGTGACTAATAAATAAACTTTACTTTTACTTTAGTGTCACAAGTAAGGCTTACATTAACACTGCAATAAAGTTACTGTGAAAATCCCCCAGTTGCCACACTCCAGCGCCTGTTCGGGTACACTGAGGGAGAATTTAGCACGGCCAATGCACCCTAACCAGCACGTCTTTCAGACTGTAGGGGGAAACCGGAGCACCCGGAGGAAACCCACGCAGACACGGGGAGAACGTGCAGACTCCACACAGACAGTGATCCAAGCTGGGAATCGAACCCGGGTCCCTGGCGCTGTGAGGCAGCAGTGCTAACCACTGTGCCACCGTGCCACTTCAACCCAGTTATTCAGGATGCTGAGAGGGTTACCCTCACCATCAGGCGGGGTATCCACTCCATGCTCCTCCTGCAGATTGCAGTCAATCAGATGTCCCCCTCGGAGCAGAAAGGATTAATGTTCTGACCGAACTCAACTCTAACCCACAAGCGCCCTTCAAAGAAATGACACAGAATTTACAGCACAGAAACAGGCCATTCATTTCAACTATTCTGTATCAGTATGTCTGACACAGAATAGCCTCTGTACAAGCCACCTCTTGCCCCTCTTCACAAGCCTCTATTCCTTTCTCTGTTGTTTATCCAGCTCCCCTCAAACGTTTGTTGTTATTCACCTCATTTACTCCTTGTTGGGAACGAGAGCCACATTTTCACCGCACTCCGGATAAAGAAACTTCCCCCAAATTTTCCACTGGATTTATTCGTGACTATCTCATATCGGTGGACCCTAGTTTTAGTCTCCCCCCCCAACCAGTGGATCTCCACATCTAGCCCACCAAGGCTCCTTCAGAATTTCAGAAACCTTCCTAACTAAAGTTGGCCTCTCCTTTTGCCAGACGTGGAATAATCTGGGGCTCACTTCCAGCCCTTTATATTTGCCGGATTCTTCCATTCATTTCAACTGCTCCAAGAACTGAGGTTCCTGCAGCAGGAATAGAATCCCTAGAAATGAAGAAGGAGGCCATTCAGCCCATCGAGCCTGCACCAACAACTGTTCAACCCAGGCCCTATCCCCATAACCGCACCCATTTACCCTGCTAATTTCCCTGATACTAAGGGGCAATTTAGCATGGCCAATCCACCTAACCTGCACATCTTTGGGCACTAAGGGGCAATTTAGCATGGCCAATACACCTAATCTGCAGATCTTGGGACACTAAGGGGCAATTTAGCATGGCCAATCCACCTAACCCTGCACATCTTTGGACACTAAGGGGCAATTTAGCACAGCCAATCCACCTAACCTGCACATCTTTGGAAACTAAGGGACAATTTAGCATGGCCAATCCACCTAACCTGCACATCTTGGGACACTAAAGGACAATTTAGCATGGCCAATCCGCCTAACCAGTACATCTTAGGACTGTGGGAGGAAACTGGAGCCACCCAGAGGAAACCCATGCAGACATGGGTAGGACATGCAGACTCCGCACAGACAGTGACCCAAGGCCGGGAATCGAACCCAGGTCCCTGGCGCTGTGAGGCAACAGTGCTACCCACTGTTCCACCGTGAATTTGGTTCTTTTCCTTTAATACAAATTGGGTGTTGTAATGAGAGCTCCGTCCCACAGGAGGGTGCTGAGTGCTCATCGTGATGCAGATGGTGCCAACGTGATGGTCACTCTCGATCATTCCAGTTTGCAGATTGTGAATCTCTCCTCCGCCTTCACCCCTTGTTAAAATTTCTATTCCTTTCTTCCAATGATTTATTTTTCCATCCTCCCCCGATTCTATCCTGTTTTCCATCCTTTTATTCCCCCTTACCACTGTCTCGCCCATCTCACTAGGCCCAGCTGTTACCTGTTCCAGGTTGTCACACCTTTGTCTGCTCTCTCCGTGTGCCGCTATTAGCACCATTCTTAGCCATGATCACCACCATTTTTACATTCCCTTTGGCTTTTTGCCCATGACATCTTGGTCAATCTCTCTCCAGCCTCCACCTAACGCTGGCCCCCTGCCGCCCCACCAACCCCATACTTTCCAGCTCTCTCTAGCTCTGATGACTCAAAACATTGGCTCTATTCGCTCCCCAACAGATGCTGTCAGACCTGCTGAGATTTTCCAGCATTTTCCGCTTTTGTTTCGGAATATTCACCCAGCCGTGACCCGTATGAATGCGACATCAACAAACAATAGACTTAAGCAATGCACTCTTTTGATTTAATTTGGGGAGGCGATAAAACATAGAAGATAGGAGCAGGAGGCCATTCGGCCCTTCAAGCCTGCTCCACCATTCATCACGATCATTGCTGATCGTCCAACTCAATAGCCTAATCCTGCTTTCTCCCCATAACCTTTGATCCCATTCGCCCCAAGTGCTATATCCAGCCGCCTCTTGAATACATTCAATGTTTTGGCATCAACTACATCCTGTGGTAATGAATTCCACAGGCTCACCACTCTTTGGGTGAAGAAATGTCTCCTCACCTCCGTCCTAAATGGTCTACCCTGAATCCTCAGACTGTAACCCCTGGTTCTGGACTCCCCCCACCATCGGGAACATCCTCCCTGCATCTACCCTGTCTAGTCCTGTTAGAATTTTATAAGTCTCTATGAGATCCCCCCCTCATTCGTCTGAACTCCAGCGAAAACAATCCTAACCGAGTCAATCTCTCCTCATACATCAGTCCCGCCATCCCCGGGATCAGCCTGGTAAACCTTCACTGCACTCCCTCGAGAGCAAGAACATCCTTCCTCAGAAAAGGGTGTAGTTACATTGTCCCTGGACTAGTAATACTTTACAGAATCTGGGTTCGAATCCCGCCACGGCAGATGGTGAAATTTGAATTCAATTAAAAAATATCTGGAATTAAAAATCTACTGATGACCATGAAACCATTGTTGGCGGCACGGTGGCACAGTGGTTAGCGCTGCTGCCTCACAGCGCCAGGGACCCGGGTTCGATTCCCGGCTTGGGTCACTGTCTGTGTGGAGTTTGCACGTTCTCCCCGTGTCTGCGTGGGTTTCCTCCGGGTGCTCCGGTTTCCTCCCACAGTCCAAAACTGTGCGGGTTAGGTGCATTGGCCGTGCTAAATTCTCCCTCAGTTTACCCGAACAGGCGTCGGAGTGTGGCGACTAGGAGATTTTCACAGTACCTTCATTGTAGAGTTAATGTAAGCCTACTTGTGACACAAATACTTAAACTTAAAAATCCATCTGGTTCACCAATGTCCTTTAGGGAAGGAAATCTGCCGTCCTTACCCGGTCTGGCCTACATGTGACTCCAGAGCCACAGCAATGTGGCTAACCCTCAAATGCCCTTTGAAATGGCCAAGCGAGACACTCAGTTCAAGGGACAATTAGGGATGGGCAACATTCTTGAGTCACTGCAATCCATCTCCTGTCGGTATTCCCACAGAGATTCCAGGGAGGGAGATCCAAGATTTTGGTCTGGTGATGATGAAGCAATGGCAGTGATGTCCGGGTGATGTTTAAGTTTATTTATCAGTGTCACAAGTAGGCTTACATTAACACTGCAATGAAGTTACTGTGAAAATCCCCTAGTTGCCACACTCCGGCGCCTGTTTGGGTTACACTGAGGGAGAATTTAGCACGGGCCAATGCACCCTAACCAGCACATCTTTCGGACTGTGGGAGGAAACCGGAGGAAACCCACGCAGACACGGGGAGAACGTGCTGACTCCACACAGACAGTGACCCAAGCCGGGAATGGAACCCGGGGTCCGTAGCGCTGTGAGGCAGCAGTGCCAACCCACTGTGCCACCGCGCCGTCTACGGTTCCAGCAAGTCTTTCGGGCTGTGGGAGGAAACCGGAGCACCCGGAGGAAACCCACGCAGACACGGGGAGAACGTGCAGACTCCGCACAGTCAGTCACCCGAGGCCGGAATCGAACCCGGGTCCCTGGCGCTGCGAGACAGCGGTGCTAACCACTGTGCCACCGTGCTGCCCTTGTGTGACTCGGGTGGGGAACTTGCAGGTTGCGGTGGTCCCCTACACCTACTGCCCCAGATTTTGTAAATGATCGACAGGGGGGGGGTGAGTTGCTGCTGGAGAAACCTTTAGCGAGTCGCTGTAAAAGGTTGCAGTTTAAGGGTAAGCTACTCCTTTGCAGAATTCACAAGTGTTTTTAGCACCGTTTAAAATTATTCTTCTTAGAATTGCAAGTTGACTTAAAAGATTCCACCAGCTACTTAAATGTCAACGACTCTTTCTGGATCAGAATATCTGTGGACATGTTCAACGATAAATAGTTGTCTTATGCATAACTGAACAAATAAAACAGTCTGTCCCAGCTCGCGTCTATCTTGGCTGCTCCCTCAAGTGTTGCAGACAACCAATTAAATATTCATATTGAGTTAAGCTCGGAATATAACTCCACAGCGAGCCTGTCAGCATCCTACTTGCTGTGAATTAATTTAACGGAGCCTTTTAACTTCACTGGAACTGAGGGGGTGAGGGGAGGAGGGGGAAATCTAATGGAGGTTTTCAAACGGTGCGCAGTTTTGGTGTCCTTGCTATAGAGGGAGTGCAGCGAAGGTTTACCAGGCTGATTCCTGGGATGGCAGGTCTGTCATATGAGGAGAGACTAAGTCGGTTAGGATTATATTCGCTGGAGTTTAGAAGAGTGAGCGGGGGATCTCATAGAAACTTTTAAATTCTAACAGGGTTAGAGACAGGGTAGATTCAGAAAGAATGTTCCCAAAGGTGGGGGGGAGTCCAGGGTCATCGTTTGAGGATAAGGGGTAAAGCTTTTGGGACTGAGGTGAGGAGAAATTTTTTCACCCAGAGGGTGGTGAATGTGTGGAATTCACTCCCACAGAAAATAGTTGAGGCCAAAATGTTGTGTGATTTCAAGAAGAAATTAGATGTAGCCCTGGGGGCTAAAGGGATCGAGGGATATGGGGGGGAAGGGGGGAATCAGGATATTGGATTTGATGATCAGCCATGATCAAAATGAATGGCGGAGCAGACTCGAAGGGCCGAATGGCCTCCTCCTGCTTCTAGTTTCTGCTCCTAAAATGAAAGGATTTCAGGGGATAAATTGGAAAGAATATCCCTTTTGGCTGGTGAATCAATAACAAAGGGGAAAGAGGCCATTCAGCCCCTCAAGTCTGCTCCACCAGCCAATGAGATCATGGTTGATCTGGACCCCATTCACCCGCCTTTCTGCACAGACGCAGTGCTATGACTGGAAGGGCAAAGTGGGGGTGTTAGAAGAAATAGTTTCACACACAGGCCGGAGTTTTACCGGCACGCCTGCCCCGATTCCATTGGGGGTGGGCGAGGCTCGGAGAACGGCATTCTCCGTTGGCCTCGGGGCGGGATCGTACGAACCTCGGGCGGACGTGCCGGTAAAATTCCACCCAGCGTCATAAAAGTAAAGCTGTGAGGAAGGGTCATCCAGACTGGAAATATTGGGCGGGATTTTATGGCCTCACTCGTCCCGAAACCGTAAAATCCCGTCGGGGGGATCAATGGACCTTCTCGTTGTCCGCCCCTCGCCCGCTCCGATTCCTGTGGCAGGCAGGGCGGTGAAGTTCCGGCAACTGACTCTATTCTCTCTCCACAGACCAGCTGAGATTTTCCAGCATTTTCTGTTTTGGTTTCAGGTTCCAGCATCTGCAGGATTTTTTTCCTTTATTATCCATGAGAATAAAGAATGTCGCAGCAGCCAGCGTCAAGGCAGAAACTGCTGGAATCTGAAACAACAACAAGAGAATGCTGGAAAATCTCAGCCGGTCCGACAGCATCTGTGGGGAGAGAATAGGGCCAACGTTTCAACCCAGCTGAGACGAAGGGTCATCCACTCGAAATGTCGGCTCTATTCTCTCTCCACAGAGAATAAACCCACTCGTGTCTGCGTGGGTTTCCTCCGGGTGCTCCGGTTTCCTCCCACAGTCCAAAGATGTGCGGGTTAGGTTGATTGGCCATGCTAAAAATTGCCCCTTAGTGTCCTGAGATGCGTAGGTTAGAGGGGTTAGCGGGTAAATGTGTAAGGATATGGGGGTAGGGCCTGGGTGGGATTGTGGTCGGTGCAGACTCGATGGGCTGAAATGGCCTCCTCCTGCACTGTAGGGATTCTATGGTTCACAGATGCTGGCAGACCGGCTGAGATTTTCCAGCATTATTGGGGCGGCACAGTGGTTAGCACTGCTGCCTCACAGCGCCAGGGAACCGGGTTCAACTCCTGGCTTGGGACACTATCTGTGTGGAGTTTGCACGTTCTCCCCGTGTCTGCGTGGGGTTTCCTCCCACAGTCCGAAAGATGTGCAGGTTAGGTGGATTGGCCATGCTAAACTGCCTCATAGTGTCAGGGGGATTATCAGTGTAAATTTGGGGGATAGGGCCTGGGTGGGATTGGGGCTGGGTGGTCGGTGCAGACTCAATGGGCTGAAATGGCCTCCTCCTGCACTGTAGGGATTCTATCTGTTTTCCGTCTTGTTTAACCCCTCCCCACCTGGGTGTAACGAATCTCTCTACCGCTATTTCAAGGAAGGGCAGGCCAACATCACAGAGACAGAGTCGCTCTGATCGTTATCCCATTGCCGTCTGCGAATTATCACACTCCCAACATTACAACAGTGACTCCAGTTCAAATCGTACATCCATGGGCATCCAGAGGCACTGCAGGAATGGACTGTTCTTCTCAATCTGAAGAGACTTTCACCATCAACTGCTGTGATTCCAGAAGGTTCACCCGTACGGTGTGATTCTGATTTGGGAACGGCCTGGGATTCAATTTCAATAAGATTTAGAGAAAGACCCCAGAAGAGAACAGCGATATCTCGGGGAGACACTCGCCCCCAGTATCTCTGGTGCGGTCGAGCGTCAAGACAGAAAATGTCTGCCGGGTTCTGCAGCAGTTCACGATATGGCCACATGAGGGCATCAAGAGCAGCAATTCTCAGTTTGAATCATAATTCACTCTCATGAACCCGGTCCGAATTTTACCATCCCGCCCACCACGGGAATCGGAGAGGGCAAGGGGCGGACAGAGGAAAGATCCGTTCACCCCGGGCGGGATTTTACAGTTTCGGGACGAGCGAGCCGGAAAATCCCGTCCATCCTGTCTCACAGCCAGAGCGAAAAGCAATAGAGATTATAGTCTTAGAATATCAAACACTCCCAGGACAGGTACAGCACGGGGTTAGATACAGAGTAAAGCTCCCTCTACACTGTCCCCATCAAACACTCCCAGGACAGGTACAGCACGGGGTTAGATACAGAGTAAAGCTCCCTCTACACTGTCCCCATCAAACACTCCCAGGACAGGTACAGCACGGGGTTAGATACAGAGTAAAGCTCCCTCTACACTGTCCCCATCAAACACTCCCAGGACAGGAACAGCACGGGGTTAGATACAGAGTAAAGCTCCCTCTACACTGTCCCCCATCAAACACTCCCAGGACAGGTACAGCACGGGGTTAGATACAGAGTAAAGCTCCCTCTACACTGTCCCCAATCAAACACTCCCAGGACAGGTACAGCACGGGGTTAGATACAGAGTAAAGCTCCCTCTACACTGTCCCCCATCAAACACTCCCAGGACAGGTACAGCACGGGGTTAGATACAGAGTAAAGCTCCCTCTGTGCCCAGCTGAGTGTTATCTAATGCACCAGCTTGTTATCTCTTCCCCGTGTCTGCTGCCTGCCTGGCACTGCCCATCGGAACCAATCTGGCACCATTTGCATCAGAGTCACACCTTCAACACCGAGTCCCTCCAGCTCTCTGCAGAATCTGAGGCTCCAAGTCAGCTCAATGAGAATAAATGTTTATTTTACAAAAATGCGACATAAAAATCAAAGAGAGAATTTAAATAGAGGAAAGGGTGCGCAAAGTGTCCGAGTAGCAAGTCCCGGCTCAGTCTGTAATGATCAACTCATCCACTCCCCAGTCCTCGTAACTTCCGTCCGGCAGGTATCTTCGGATAATGATTGGAATTTTCCGTGCTCTGTGAAACAAGACAGACTTGTGTTGACACAAAGGGTTAGCACTCGCCCCAGGAAACTGCTTCAGGTGACCTGCTTACAGCAAGGGTTGCCGAACAGCAGTGATCGTGGCAAACAGGTAATAATATCCGCATTCAGGCTGTACTCCTCTGAGCGACGAAGGTTAAACATAGAAACTGGGAGCAGGAGGAGGCCATTCGGCCCTTCGAGCCTGCTCTGCCATTCATTATGATCACGGCTGATCATCGAATTCAATATCCTGATCCCCCCCCTTTTCCCCCCCCATATCCCTCGGTCCCTTTAGCCCCATGACAATTGGGGTGTCAGGCAGCTGACACGGATACTAAGCTTGCATCATCAGTTGTGTTCTGATCTTCACAATATTAACTATGCAGAACAGTAGATTTGAGCCGAGTTAGTCTATCTCAACGGAGCCAGAACAGTGCAGTAATCTGCAGTGACAATTCACCGACGACCGCATGCTGCACTGGCGCTGCACTGGCGCTGCACTGGCGCTGCATTGTTACTCACTTCAGTTCTTTCATTGCGATCTGCAGAGGGTCCGTCTCCCCTTCCAACTCCACCATGACAGGTGCACACATCCTACAGAGAGGGAGAGAGATTAATGAATTGCAGTTTTTTCTGGGATTCTCCATCCAGCCTCCCATCCATCGACTCCGTCTACACTTCCCGCTGCCTCGGGGAAAAGCAGCCAGCATAATTAAGGACCCCCACGCACTCCGGACATTCTCTCTTCCAGCTTCTGCCGTCGGGAAAAAGATACAAAAGTCTGAGGTCACGTACCGACCGACTCAAGAACAGCTTCTTCCCTGCTGCCGTCAGACTTTTGAATGGACCTACTTTATTATAGAATCCCTACAGTGCAGAAGGCGGCCATTCAGCCCATCAAGTCTGCACAGACAACAATCTCACCGAAGCCCGATCCTTGTAACCCCATGTATTTACCCCATTAATCCCCGTGACACTAAGGGTCATTTTAGCACGGCCAATCAACCTGACCTGCACATCTTTGGAATGAAAGGGGAAACTGGAGCATCCGGAGGAAACCCACGCAGATACGGGGAGAACATGCAAACTCCACACAGACAGTGACCCGAGGCTAGGAATCGAACCGGATCCCTGTTGTTGGGAGGCAGCAGTGCTAACCACTGTGCCACCATGTCGCCCTACCCTTATGTTAAGCCGATCTTTCTCTGCACCCCTAGCTGTGACTGTGACACTACATTCTGCACTCTCTCCTTTTCCTTCTCTATGAACGGTATGCTTTGTCTGTGTAGCGCGCAAGAAACAATACTTTTCACTGTATGTTAATACATGTGACAATAATAAATCAAATCAAAATAAAATCCAGCAACTATGAGCTCATTGGAGAGTCCCGATGACACCAGGACAAGCGCTTTGTCACATTGTGGGAACAGGAGGCCATTCAGCCCCTCAACCCTCTTCCATTCGGTAACTTCATCCTAACTCATCTCCGTCCACCTTCACAGCTCGATACATTTGTCAAACAAAAATCTAATGTTAGGGCGGCACAGTGGGGTTAGCGCTGCTGCCTCACAGCGCCAGGGACCCGGGTTCGATTCCCGGCTTGGGTCACTGTCTGTGCGGAGTTTGCACGTTCTCCCCATGTCTGCGTGGGTTTCCTCCGGGTGCTCCGGTTTCCTCCCACAGTCCAAAGATGCGCGGGCTAGGTGGATTGGCCGTGCTAAAATTGACCCTAGTGTCAGGGGACCAGCTAGGGTAAATACATGGGGTTATGGGGATAGGGCCCCGAGTGGGATTGTGATCGGCGCAGACTCGATGGGTCGAATGGCCTCCTTCTGCACTGTAGGATTCTATCCCACCAGTCTTGAAATCTCCCGCTGCGCCCCTGCACCCACACTCTTTAGGGGGAGAGCCGCCCCCCCCACTGCCCTCTGGGTGAGAAGGCTCTCCCCGATTTCCCTCTTGACTGGCCTACTTCCACTTATTGGACGGCGACCCCCTTCTTCTGGATTCCCCCTCGCGAGTCTCGCAGTCCCTCAACCAACACCGATTGCCGATTACCTGGGTATTTATCTCATTGCGGCCGGTGGGATCTTGCTCTGCGCAAATTGGCCGCCCAAATTTGCCGAGTTACAGCAATAACTACACTTTCAAAAAACATTTCACTGGATGTAAAACGCCCGGGGGCTGTGAAGGGCGCTATAGAAATGCAGTTCTTCCTATCTCTGGGCAGGGCTGGAGGGCCGAAAGGCCTGTTCGTGTGCTGTAATTTTCTTTGTTCTTTGACTGTTGCTGCAATGCGATGGGCTGGATCACCCTCTGCTCGGTACTCACGCTATCTGAAGAGCGCGTGTTCCCAGCACTCGAGCTCTCTCATACTTGGTCATGTATGAAGTTGTGATCCTTTTCTGATTTGCTTGCTGGCCGTCCGCAGCAGGAAGAATCTCCACATTTTCGCGGTCTTCCTGGAAAAGCGCGGGAAGGAAACGTTAGTAAAACAGCCAGGATGGGGCCGGAGTTAACCCTTCAGAGCCTGGAGCCCGCTCTGCCACACACTGATCACTGACTGTGTCTCCTCTAACACAACCACCGGGACATCACAGCTATCAGACATTATCCAACACCCAGCCACATGGGAACAGGTGACAAAACAGCTCGGTCAAAGAGGCAGGTTTGCAGGAGAGAGAGGTACAGAGGCAGAGGCTCAGCAAGAGAATTCTAGAGCTCAGGGTCCAGACAAATGAAGGCACGAGAGCCAATGGTGGAGCGATGAACATCGAGGATTCTCAAGAGGACAGAACTCCCTCAGCACTGACCCTTTGACAGTGCGGCACTCCCTCAGTACTGACCCTTTGACAGTGCGGCACTCCCTCAGCACTGACCCTTTGACAGTGCGGCACTCCCTCAGTACTGACCCTTTGACAGTGCGGCACTCCCTCAGCACTGACCCTCTGACAGTGCGGCACTCCCTCAGCACTGACCCTCTGACAGTGCGGCACTCCCTCAGCACTGACCCTCTGACAGTGCGGCACTCCCTCAGCACTGACCCTCTGACAGTGCGGCACTCCCTCAGCACTGACCCTCTGACAGTGCGGCACTCCCTCAGCACTGACCCTCTGACAGTGCGGCACTCCCTCAGCACTGACCCTCTGACAGTGCGGCACTCCTCAGTACTAACCCTCTGACAGTGCGGCGCTCCCTCAGCACTGACCCTCTGACAGTGCGGCACTCCCTCAGTACTGACCCTCTGACAGTGCGGCACTCCCTCAGTACTGACCCTCTGACAGTGCGGCACTCCCTCAGTACTGACCCTCTGACAGTGCAGCACTCCCTCAGTACTAACCCTCTGACAGTGCGGCACTCCCTCAGTACAGACCCTCTGACAGTGCGGCACTCCCTCAGCACTGACCCTCTGACAGTGCGGCACTCCCTCAGCACTGACCCTCTGGCAGTGCGGCACTCCCTCAGCACTAACCCTCTGACAGTGCAGCACTCCCTCAGCACTAACCCTCTGACAGTGCGGCACTCCCTCAGTACTGACCCTCTGACAGTGCAGCACTCCCTCAGTACTAACCCTCTGACAGTGCGGCACTCCCTCAGTACTGACCCTCTGACAGTGCGGCACTCCCTCAGTACTGACCCTCTGACAGTGCGGCACTCCCTCAGTACTGACCCTCTGACAGTGCGGCACTCCCTCAGCACTAACCCTCTGACAGTGCGGCACTCCCTCAGTACTAACCCTCTGACAGTGCGGCACTCCCTCAGTATTGCACTAGGAGTGCCAATATGTCTGGAGTGGAACTGAACCAGTGACAGAGAGAGCACTAGGGTTAAATCAAAGTGAATTCACCTCCTCCGCGTTATCCAGATCATCCATTCCTTCATCTTCATCTGCATCGTCAAAATCATCGCCATCAAAACTGGAATCAGAGACAGGAAACGTATCAAATGGGTGGAAAAGTAACGGAAGCTCAGAACTAGCTGTCTAAGGCATTTCCACTCACATCCCAGTCAGCTGCCTCTGGCCTTATACACGCATTCCAACCAGTATTCTGTAAATTGAGTTTGTGTCTTTATATGCCCTGTTTGTGAACACAACTCCCACTCACCTGACGAAGGGGCAGCCTGTTCCGAAAGCTTGTGGCTTGTGCTACCAAATAAACCTGTTGGACTTTAACCTGGTGTTGAGAGACTTCTTACTGTGTTTACCCCAGTCCAACGCCGGCATCTCCACATCTTATACACTCACCCATCGCAGCTGCATTAACCCGTGCCCTGATAAACGGTTTTGAGATCATTCGCACCATCTTTATCATTTCTTCCAGTTCCACCACCCAGCCCGTGGCTCACATTATCAAAACTTCACCCCATCTAGATTCTTCATCCAATTCCCCCCCTCATCTCACTACTACCCCTGCTCCAGCACCAATGGCCAGTCCCTTCCCCACCTTGGCCCACTGCTCTGTATCCAAGTGCAGGGAGTCATCCCAGACAGTGGGGGGGGGGCACTGCAGCCACTTGGTGCAGGGAGTCATCCCAGACAGTGGGACGCTGTGTTCGATTCTCTGGTCCATGCCTGCTGCTGGCGGGCCCCGCTGTGTCATGGCCCCGGTGGCTGGTGAGTGAAGGAGAAACTTGGGGTGGATAGGGGAGCGGGTCCCGGCGTTGGGGGGGGGGGGGGGGCAAGGTCCCAGGGGAGGGGCGGGGCGGGGCGGGGAGGGGAGGGGCGGGGCGGGGAGGGGCAGGGAGGGGAGGGGCGGGGGCAGGGAGGGGAGGGGCGGGGGCAGGTCCCAGGGGCGGGGGGAGCGGGTCCTGCTCTGGTCAGATCCCATTTGCAGTATTGTGAGCAGTTTTGGGCTGCGTATTTAAGGAAAGATGTGCTGGCCTTGGAAAGGACAGTAAGAAGTCTCACAACACCAGGTTAAAGTCCAACAGGTTTATTTGGTAGCACAAGCTTTCGGAGTGTCGCTCCTTCATCAGGTGAGTGAGGAGTTCTGTTCACAAACAGGGCATATATAGACACAAACTCAATTTACAAAATAATGGTTGGAATGCGAGTCTTTACAGATAATCAAGTCTTTAAAGGTACAGACAATGTGAGTGGAGAGAGGGTTAAGCACAGGTTAAAGAGATGTGTATCGACTCCACAGGACATTCCAACCATTATCTTGTAATTGAGTTTGTGTCTATATATGCCCTGTTTGTGAAACAAATCCTGCACTCACCTGATGAAGGGGCAGCGCTCCGAAAGCTCGTGCTACCCAATAAACCTGTTGGACTTTAACCTGGTGTTGTGAGACTACTTACTGTTAAGACAGTAACAATGTGGAGATGCCGGCATTGGACTGGGGTAAGCACAGTAAGAAGTCTCACAACACCAGGTTAAAGTCCAACAGGTTTATTTGGTAGCAAAAGCCACAAGCTTTCGGAGTGCGCTGCTCCTTCGTCAGGTGGAGTGGGAGTAACAAACAGACTCACTCTGAAACCCTGTTCATCCCCCCCAACTCCCTCCCCCATCCTTTGTTCAGCACCTCGTGAGCAGTTTTGGGTCCCATATCTAAGGAAGGATGTGCTGGCCTTGGGAAAGGGCAGTAAGATGTTTAACAACACCAGGTTAAAGTCCAACAGGTTTATTTGGTAGCAAAATGCCATAAGCTTTCAGAGCGCTGCTCCTTCGTCAGATGGAGTGGATATCTGCTCTCAAACAGGGCACACAGAGACACAAAGTCAAGTTACAGAATACTGATTAGAATGCGAATCCCTACAGCCAACCAGGTCTTAAAGATACAGACAATGTGGGTGGAGGGAGCATTGAGCACAGGTTAAAGAAATGTGTATTGTCTCCGGACAAAGGAGATTCACAAGAATGATCCCTGGAATGAAGAGCTTGTCGGATGAGGAACGGTTGAGGACTCTGGGTCTGTACTTGGGGGAGTTTAGAAGGCTGAGGGGGGGATCTTATTGAAACTTACAGGATACTGCGAGGCCTGGATAGAGTGGACACGGAGAGGATGTTTCCACCAGTGGGAAAAACTGGAACCAGAGGGGGCACAACCTCAGGCTAAAGGGACGATCCTTTAAAACAGAGATGAGGAGGAATTTCTTCAGCCAGAGAGTGGTGAATCTGTGGAACTCTTTGCTGCAGAAGGCTGTGGAGGCCGGGTCATTGAGTGTCTTTAAGACAGAGATAGATAGGTTCTTGATTAATAAGGGGTCAGAGGTCATGGGGAAAAGGCAGGAGAATGGGGATGAGAAAAATATCAGCCATGATTGAATGGCGGAGCAGACTCGATGGGCCGAGTGGCCTCATTCCGCTCCTGTGGTCAGGCGGCTCCCGGGCAGTGTCCGGCCGCAGCGCGCGGACACTCAGGCCGCGCTCACACTCACTTGTCCTCATTGTCCGACATGGCGGCGGCTCCTCTCGCGCTGAACTGACCGGAAGGAAGGGAAGCGCGTCCGAGTCAGAGGGCACGGCCGACGTCGTCGCGCTCAGAGCTGCGCGTCGCCATCTTTGATACGGGGCATCGCGCTCAGAGCTGCGCTTCGCCATCTTTGATGCGGGCATCTCGCACAGAGCTGCGCCCCGCCATCTTTGATACGGGTATCCGGCTAAGAGCTGCGCCCCGCCATCTTTGATACAGGCATCTCGCACAGAGCTGCGCCCCGCCATCTTTGATACAACCATCCTCACTTTGTCACAAGGTTTGACTCAAAATTTCCTGTTATTCCAAATGATTACACAGCAAGCCAATATTATCCCCGAGAAGGATTATATTTTCATCAGCACGTTAAAAAGCGTGCAAAATGTAATTATGATTGGTCCACCATTAAAATAAGTTAGCATAAACTGAAGGAATAAACATTTTTACAGCTGTTTAATCATTAAATAACCCAGTGATCCCCAATTAACCAAGGATTTCCTAATAACTGAGGGACTCCCAATAACTGAGGGATTCCCAATGACTCAGGAACTCCCAATGACTCAGTAATTCCCAATTAACCAGGGATTCCCATTAACTCAGGGATTACTTAGTCATGAAGCCAATTTCAACTCCGCCATGTTTGATACAGGCAGCAACTTGGGTGACCAGGAACCCATCCGTTGAGAGTCAAGATGATCAGATATTGGTTTCAGTCTCCTCATTTTCTCCCTGGTGCTGAATTGGGAACCCTCCAACTCACCTTTATTTCTTACCAGGGAGGTGGGGGGAATTAGAAAAGCAATGTTCAGGCCAATAGCAATCAATAAAGTCAACAAACCTCGAAGTTCCCTGACAATACATCATCACAAGTTCCAAATTGTAGTCCAGTTGCTCCCATGACGGTTGGATGTCCTAACTGATTGCTTCTAATAAATAAGTACCAGATAGCTATTGGTTTCACCTTGGGTCTTTGCCACCTGCATTGAAAGCTGGTCTCAGTAATAGAATCCATACAATGCCTACAGTGCAGAAAGATGCCATTTAGCTCATCAAGTCTGCACGGAATCTCCAAAAGAATTTGTTCCAGGTCCACCTCCCCTCACCCCTGTCCTTTCCTCGTAACCCCACATATTTACCCCACTAATCCCCCTAACCTGCACATCTTGGAACATTAAGTCACAATTTGGCATAGCCAATCCACCTAACCAGCACATAGACTGCGACAGTGCAGAAGGGGGCCATTCAGCCCATCGAGTCCACACCAACCACAATCCTATCCCCATAACCCCACGCATTTACCCTAACTAGTTCCCCCGACACTAAGGAGCAATTTAGCATAGTCAATCCACCTAACCCGCTCATCTTTGGACTGTGGGAGGAAACCAGAGCACCCGGAGAAAACCCATTCAGACACGGGGAGAATGTGCAAACTCCACACAGTGATCCAAGTGAGGAATCGAACCCGGGTCCCTGGCGCTGTGAGGCAGCAGTGCTGACCAATTTAACTAATGCTGCAACCTCCAATTTTCCAAGACTTGATCTCCCGGGGAATAAGGAGATATGGGGAGCAGTTAGTGAAGTTGAGATGGAAGATCAACTTGGTAGAGCAGGCTATAGGGACTGAATGATCTATTCATGATTTCATGTATTATGGTCGTACGTTGCTTGTCCAGCACTGTAAAAGCAGGGATGTACTGCTGAGGCTTTAACAGGCTCTGGTCAGAGCACATTCAGACTATTGAGAGCAATTTTGTTCTAAGGAAGGACGTACTGGCCTTGGAGCGGGTCCAGAGGAGGTTCACAAGAATGATCCAGGGAATGAAAAGCTTGACGTATGAGGAGTGTACGAGGACTCTGGGTCTGCACTCGGTGGAGTTTAGAAGGATGAGGGGGGGATCTTATTGAAACTTACAGAATACTGAAAGGCCTGGATAGAGTGGACGTGGAGAAGGCATTTCCATTATTCGGAGAGACTCGGATCCGAGGGCACAGCCTCAGAATAAAGGGACGACCCTTTAGAACCGAGACGAGGAGGAATTTCTTCAGCCAGCGGGTGGTGAATCTGTGGACTTCATTGCCACAGAAGGCTGTGGAGGCCGGGTCATTGAGTATAAAGACAGAGATAGTTTTAGTTTAGTTTATTTATTAGTGTCACAAGTAGGCTTAGATTAACACTGCAATGAAGTTACTGTGAAAATCCCCTAGTCACCACACTCCGGCACCTGTTCAGGTACACTGAGGGAGAATTTAGCACAGCCAATGCACCAAACAGCATGTATTTTCAGACTATGGAAGGAAACCGGAGCACCCAGAGGAAATCCACGCAGACACGGGGAGAACGTGCAGACTCCGCACAGACAGTGACCCAAGCCTGGAATCGAACCCGGGTCCCTGGCGTTGTGAGGCAGCCGTGCTAACCACCGTGCCACCCTAGATAGATAGGTAAGGTTACAGGGTAATGGCGGGAGAATGTGGTTGAGAAACTTACCAGCCATGATGGTGGAGCAGTCGCGATGGGCCAAATGGCCTAATTCTGCTCCTGGATCTTATGTAACCACAACATAATTGTACGCTTTGGTTTGGATACACGTCTGAGTAAATGGCAATTATCCTAATGCCCACACTGCAAGTGCTGACAATCTGCATTCAGTGTCATTCTTCATGATGTTAAAGCACTCGATCGATGACTGCGCGGTGCATAAATCACCACAATGTGAAGGCAGGAGCTGAATAAAAACACAGCAATTTCCGTGACAGTTCAAAGTCTTTTGTTGTAAGTCAACAGATGTCAACTATACACCGCTTCAGGATTTAAAACCGGAGCTACACTCCTTCACCTTGCTGGGTGCCTTAAAAATATGAACAAAGTGCAGATGGTTCAGTAACAAGTTAAAATCCTGTTTGCTGAACGTGCGCGCACTCGCACTTAGTTAAGGCCAGTGGGTTTCAGAGCTTGGGAACCGTGCCAGTGTTGGGAGTTTAGCCAGGCCAAGTCCTGAAGCACATGTCAGAACCACCATTCCAATGGAACAAAGTGGGGAAAGTTCCAGTCTCCAAGGACAGTCTTGCCTTCGTTTGGGAGCAAAACGGGGCTCTGGCAGAAAAGTATTCCAGAAACCCAACACTTAGCACACTCGTGTTGGGAGCATTTACAATTCCCACACTAGGAGTGGTTATTCACACCCCATGGGAGCATGGAGCTGAAACCAAGTTGACCTGAAGAGGGAAGCCGGGTCCCCTTGGACTGCGTCATTTTTCTTGTCTCAGCCAAGGAAGAAATGTTAGCAGAGACCCAGACCTCGGAGACAAATATACTGTCAAAAATAACCTGTGCATTATGAGTTTTAACACAGATATCAGAAGGACATATTTTACACAGAGGGTGGTGGGGGCCTGGAATGCGCTGCCAGGCAAGGTGGTGGAGGCGGACACACTGGGAACGTTTAAGACTTATCTAGACAGCCATATGAACGGAGTGGGAATGGAGGGATACAAAAGAATGGTCTAGTTTGGACCAGGGAGCGGCGCGGGCTTGGAGGGCCGAAGGGCCTGTTCCTGTGCTGTATTGTTCTTTGTTCTTTACGAGTGTACATTCAATCCCTACTGGCCCTTCCCATCACCAAAATCTCCATTTCTCTGGCCTGTTCTGCACCTCCTTCACCCCATCTCACCCTCGCCACCCTTTCACCCCAGTATTGACAACTGCGTCTTGGGATGTTTTACGACACTAAACAGTGCCTTATAAATAAAAAGGGCGGCACGGTAGCACAGTGGTTAGCACTGCTGCTTCACAGCTCCAGGGACCTGGGTTTGATTCGCGGGCTTGGGTCACTGTCTGTGTGGAGTTTGCACATTCTCCTCGTGTCTGCGTGGGTTTCCTCCGGGTGCTCCAGTTTCCTCCCACAGTCCAAAGATGTGCGGGTGAGGTTGATTGGCTATGCTAAAAATGCCCCTTAGTGTCCTGAGATGTGTGAATTAGTGGGTAAAATATGTAGCTATATGGGGATAGGGCCTGGGTGGGATTGTGGTCGGTGCAGACTCGATGGACCGAATGGCCTCTTTCTGTACTGTAGGGTTTCTATGAAAAACAGGAAACACTGGAAAATCTCAGCAGGTCTGGCAGCATCTGTGGAGAAGAGCCAACCTTTCCTGTCAAGAGCATATAAATGCAGGTTGTGCCTTAGTCATCTGGACCCGGTGATCAACATTTCCCTCCTAAACCATTTGGGTGACATGGTAGCACAGTGGTTAGCACTGCTGCCTCTCAGCACCAGGGACCCGGGTTCGATTCCCAGCTTGGGTCGCTGTCTGTGTGGAGTTTGCACGTTCACCCCATGTCTGCGTGGGCTTCCTCCGGGTGCTCCGGTTTTCTCCCACACTCCAAAGATGTGCAGGTCAGGTGGATTGGCTATGCTAAATTTCCCCTCAAGTGTCAGGGGGACTAGCTAAGGTAAATGCATGGGGTTATGGGGATAGGGCCTGGGTGGGATTGTGGTCGGTGCAGACTTGATGGGCCGAATGGCCTCCTTCTGCACTGTATGATTCTATGATGCACAACCTAAGCATTCCTTCGACCAAGCTTTTTGTCACCTGTGTCTGCACCCATGTTTTTTCCTGATTAATGGGATGGGATGGTTTTCCGCATGTTAGAAATGCAATTGCAGTTGAATGTAATAATCATCGACAAGTGGAAACGCACTGAAATGTAACCCTTTCCTGCACAGAAAATGTTATCTCATAGATACTTAAAGCATTTGCTGCATATACTTTAAGGATGGGCCATGGATTAGGAGTTTATTTACAGATAATAAATTTAGCAAACGATAGATTGCTCACCTTATCCAGTTGGCAAACAATGTGCATCTTCTGCAAGACGGATATCCCAATCGGACAGGATTTCAGGGAAAGTACGTACAAAGTACGCACAGAATTATAATCTTTACACTGCAGATGGGAAGACCTACGCTCTCCCAGCATATGGCCAGCCATTCAGCACGAAACTGTTACATACCTTGAACTTTAATCTGGAAGTGTTCCGAAGGCTCACCTCACTGCCAGAGGCCAACTTGATGGATGTTGTTTCAGGAAACCATCGTTTATCCTGACCCTTGGGTTCCCTAGCGAGTGTGTGTTATAGCTGGCTTGCATGCCCATTACTACATTCGCATTCAAGTGTGTGTTGGGGGAAGGGGGTGGGGGGAGAAGAGCTACTGCGGTGTATTTCTCTGTAACTTACAGACATTCAGCAACTGCCACAAGAGGTCCAGAGAGTCATCTGGGCTTAGGAAGGTCGGACTCTTGTCATGTTTTTCTGTTCAAACTTCCCATGGAATCCCTACAGTGCAGAAGGAGGCCATTTGGCTCATCTAGTCTGCACCAAAAGAGCATCTTACCCAGGCCTGCCCCCTGCCCCATCCCCATACATTTACTATGGCCAATCCACCTAACCTGCACATCTTTGGACACTAAGGGGCAATTTAGCATGGCCAATCCACCTAACCTGCACACCTTTGGACACTAAGGGGCAATTTAGCATGGCCAATCCACCTAACCTGCACACCTTTGGACACTAAGGGGCAATTTAGCATGGCCAATCCACCTAACCTGCACATCTTTGGACACTAAGGGGCAATTTAGCATGGCCAATCCACCTAACCTGCACACCTTTGGACACTAAGGGGCAATTTAGCATGGCCAATCCACCTAACCTGCACATCTTTGGACTGTGGGAGGAAACTGGAGCACCCGGAGGAAACCGGAGCACCCGGAGGAAACCCATGCAGACAGGTGGCACAGTGGTTAGCGCTGCTGCCTCACAGCGCCAGGGACCCAGCCGTGTCTGCGTGGGTTTCCTCCGGGTGCTCCGGTTTCCTCCCACAATCCAGAAGACATGTTGGTTCGGTGCGCTGGCCATGCTAAATTCTCTCGGTGTACCGGAACAGGTGCCGGAGTGTGGCGACCAAGGGGGTTTTCACAGTAACTTCATTGCAGTGTTAATATAAGCCAACTTGTGACAATAAAAAATAAGCTTAAAATTTAAACAATCTAACTCTTTGCCGCAGAAGGCTGTGGGGGGCCGGGTCATTGAGTGTGTTTAAGACGGAGATAGATAGGTTCTTGATTAATAAGGGGATCAGGGGTTATGGGGAAAAGGCAGGAGAATGGGGATGAGAAAAATATCAGCCATGATTGAATGGCGGAGCAGACTCGATGGGCCGAGTGGCCTCATTCCGCTCCTACGTCTTATGGTCTAACTCCAAAAAAGGTGAAAGAAAAACACAGCAGGACACCGGAGGTAATGCTTAGCAGCCAAACACAACATGTTTATTCTCTTTTTTTTTTCTCAAGAAAAATTATGTAGTCCACTGAAGCAACTGTGTTGCACAATTTTACAATCACATCTTCAAAAACAAACCACGGATAAAAGCAAATTTCAAAATTCTTTATATATATACCTATTAGAACAACTTTTTTGTTTTTCAGTTTCAATGAAATGACAGACTTTAATATTTTGCTCTGATATATAAAAGAAATTCACCCTTATTATTCCAGCGATGGGGATACAGTACCAGCTATGGCAAGACCAAGAAGTGGAAACTCTTCAGCTTATTTTGTACAAACTACATAGAGCAACACAATTTGTGAATGAACCAGTGATTTTGTTAAGTTTTTCTTTTCCTCTCTTAGTAAGTACCTATCCTGGTTACAGAATGCATAGTTCTCAGATTTTCATTTTTTTTTCTAATTAAAAAGGCAATGGCTCCCACTAACGGGACGTTCTTCCCTCCCTTCCCCCCCCCCCAACCCCCACCCACCCAAACCTCTTGTGGTTTAAAAACTCAGCATCCCTTTAAACAGATTTTTGCAGGTAATTTTCTTTTTGTTTTAAACGATGGAAATACATTCATTTTCTTTGATGCGTGTGTGTGTGTGTGTGTGTGTGTGTGCCCGTCTCATCTCTCTCTTCCCCCCACCCCACCCCATATTCTAATTTATTTGTAGATTACCATGTTGTCACTAGGATTGCAGTAAACCTTAATGTACTCTTGGCCACTCGAGTTGTGGAGGAAAGAAAAGACATCTAGGTGCACAATTCTAGACCCTGCCTTCCCAAGTGTAGAACGCTGACTGTTGATACAACCCAAGCTGTGTAATACTGGGGTGACGTGTAGTACTGTAGATTCCTGATCAATGCTGATAAAGAGAGGGGAGCGATTTTAAGTGATGGATTAAGAGCATCATTGAGTGTATTGGCTTAAGTACAATTTATTTTCTCCTATACTGCATTGGCACCAATACGCTAAGTAATCCTAGTGACAACAATGCATTTATACATACATATATATATATATATATACACACACACAACTGCATATATATATATTTTATGTATACGCACATTTAAACAAACCTCTCCTGATTTCACACCACTATTCTCTGCAGAAACCACACACTGCCACAGGACCATCTTCACCCCGGAGGAAAGGTGGTTGGGTTGTTGAGATTATTTTTGTTTTGGGACAAGCCCTACTGACCACTCTGCCAGGCAAGGTGGGTGTGTTTGCAGCAGAGGAAATGGCATCAATTTCATCTTTCCCTCCCATCAAACCCCAACCAACGCCCCCCCCCCCCCCCACCCCAACAACCTTCAAACAAAAAAAAAAGAGATGGATTATCCAGTTACCCCATGGCAACCCGTTGAACGGGCTGGCTCTAAACGAAACGAGAGTTTCCTCACCCAGCGCTGGCGGGCTAGCTGAGGCCGGAGGCAGTTTTAGTTTTTTTTTTTAAAAGTTACTGCCGTCCAGTCCGGGTTTGGGGGGAGGGAGGGAGGGGGAGAGAGCCAGACATCCCCACTGCATGTGCTACAGGGGTGCCATGCCGAAAATTTAACAATACAAGAAGAAACAAACAATCTGTTAGCACCAATACTGAACTGGTACCGGGGGCAGGCACGGTAGAAAGTCAGATATCCAAATACCAAACAGACCAATTATCCCAAACACCAAGTTCCATATATACTTATTTCTTCAAAACCTATCAAAATATGCACATGCTTAATGTAAGACATATCAGCAAAATCCTCTGCAAATGTTCTAAATTGCTTATTATATAACATTAGGATTCAGTTATAAAAACAGAATGAGAAATCCTTGGAACCACAGAACTTAAGTTTCTTTTTAATATATATATAATTCACAGTACTTTCAGAATAAGCTTTTTTTAAAATCTTCTTTTCCTTCTCGAGTTGCCAAATTCTACCCTAGTTGAGTGATAACGTTGTAAAGGTTTATATACAGATCACTTATCTGAGCTGACTGCAACTGACATAAAAGAACGTTCGACTTCTCCTGAGCAGTTCCGATATGCTGCCTCCTTTACTGCACTGTGCCCCCGGCTGCTCCACCAAGAACCAACTAAGACGGGAATCCTAGACAAAACCACTCTGCAACTTCCACTCCATTGGGTGATGGGGAGCCTATCTCTTAACTCTCGCCATTCAGCGACAGTCTTTTCCCTCCGTTTACACGGCACCCCAATATTCCATGGTGACGTCCATACCTCGTAAACTCCAAAAAAATAATAAGTGTTTTTATGTTAAATTTCATCACAGTGCATGCAGCAAAATGATAGAAACGTCGCTCTGTGAGTCACAGCAATTGAATCAGGCAAGTGTAAACAGTGTAATTCAACCTCTTCCACTGTGTCCCCCCCCCCACACCCCTGGCCACTGTGGATTTTTAATGCCTCTATGTATAACACAGAACAGTACAACAGGGTCATCCAAGAGCTTTGTAGGTAATGTATCCTGGAGACAAGGTGGTAGAGGGGAGGTGGTAACGGTGACTTCATCAGATCAACCAGTCTAAAAAAAATCAATCCAACCATCATGTAAACAAAAAGGTATCTGACGCACTGGAAGGGGAAACACAAAGAACTGGGAGTAGATAGCTACATCTTGGGAACCGCGTGCACAGTCGCAGACGGAGAGGCGGAAGGCTCCCGCAATTCTATTGTCAGCACATTGTAAAAACAGCGCACGCAGTCGTAATCAAAGTTAACCTCTTAAATTAAAATGGGTTCATAGCGGCATCAAAACAGTGCGCACACATTCACACACACACACGCGCCCCCAGGAATCTCACCTTCCATATTTGGTGCTGAGCTGTGAACTTTTTGAAAAAAAAAACACAAATCTCACAGGTACTCTAGACAAAAACTTTACGAAAAGCAATTGGTGACATTCCTTCTCTCGGCGGTGATCCAACTCACCAGGAGAGAGAGAGAGAGGGAGAAAGACAAACATCGACAACTCAAAAATATAGCATGCACCCATCCTACAAATCTGAGAGATTAAAATGCCACAGAGGGATGTGGAAAAATGAGAAACTGCAAGGAGCAAAGGTATGCTTCACATGCAATTAAAAAACGGAATTCTTTACAAGTATGAGTCACCTCTCTGCTCTGCTGAAATCATTAATACTTAACACAAAAACAACTTTTCCTTAATATACACTAAAGATATTGTGCAATTCGACACACTGTTAGATCAATGAAATCCAATTTCTACAAAAAAAAAAGCGACACAGTCTTCTCAAAGGAAGATTCCATAGCAAAGCTGACCGATATCCTTTATACGGGAGCTTCATTCAACAAAGGCATGGCAATGAGACCCTGGGACTCTAATCTATCGAAACCATCTGTAACTGGGAAGGGGAAGCTGGAAGATAGTCAAGGCAGTCGGTAGAGATTCTTTTTGTAACTTTACACAAACAAATCAGTAACAATATCAAATTCTCAAATTAATTTTTGCGTTCCCCCCCCCCCACACGAGGAAGAAAGCGATGAATATATGCCCTGTGCTATTGACAAAGGAATTACTGGGAAACAGCTATGCATACAACTATATCTTTTAGCAGAATTTAGCCAACCAACAACTCTCATTCACAGCTTTTGATTCTTCTTTTTTTTTTAAAAATAAGACATACACTTGTTCCAAAGGCAGAAATTCTCATTACAAAATTTTACCACAAGGTGCGATACCCTTCACAAATCCAATTCCAAACGTCAAAAGCAAACCAAGGGATCAGGCTACACCGTTCCCATTGGAAAGAGGTGGTATCTCGACCCCAGCAAAACTCTGATTACCCTAACGGAGTGAGGTCTCGAATCTTCTCTCTTGCTACCTCTCCCTGACACTCATTCAAAAGAGGGGCCAAACTTTAAAAATGATCGATATGATTGACACAACAACCCTGCTACAAAAGTGCGCACACGTCCACTAAAATACCTCCAACCGTGGAGTCAAACTGACAGCTGAATATTACATTCACAACTCGGGCGTGGCACGACTCAGGGGCCGAACCAGGATGGTAACGAAACAGTCCATAATCCCGGATCCTCTGGGCAACAAACCCTCTGCCAGTTGCTTCCACATTCCAATCAACAGTACCCCAGCAGCCTTTCCGAAGAGGATTGGTGAATTGTAACTAATTAACTTCAAGGGGCCTTTTTGGAACACCTTCCCACCACCAGAGATTGGACCAAGGCAACCACTTCATTTCGGGACCTCATCTCTCCACCAATCGCACTGTTACTTGACATCAAAAGAACAAAACCATCCCTCTTCAAATGAGAGGTACAAGTACAGAACTGACTCCTGCGGATGCTTTTGCCATGGCCCTACACCATTTACAGCCAATAAATACAAGACGGGAAAATGCTAACACTGCACTTTTATCAAAACGCTGTTAAGAGAATATAATCTGCCTGGTTGATAATAAGACTAAAACCTTGGTACGGAGGTGCAGAATGCTCTTTCAAGGGTCTCCTACATTTTAAATTGGTCCAGTTCAAAGTCTCTAAGGAAAGGCAAATACCAGGTGAATGAGGGACGAATGCCCCGTTAAAGTCTCTCAGTAATGTGTGTTGAGATTGATTGAAGAGCGGGGAGATTTAATCAGTAATGTCCAACTTGAGTTCTTCACATTAATTATCTACTTTCGGGGGAAATTGAAGGTTTGCGAACAAAAGGTTTGCAACAAAGAGTGCTCAGCAACCTTGTGAGGTGTCAAGTGTCAAGAGAGGAAGTAACTGCGGCCCTTGGGCTGTTTTCAATTGAAGATCATGCCCCGATATGAAAGGCAGTGCAACAGCGCCAGGAAGGTGACAGGACAGAGAGAACACCAGTGGAGCGTGGAAAAGGGAGCCTGGGTGAAGGATAAAGGGGATGGCATTCTAGTTTAAATAAAAAGGTGACGGAAACTGTAAAGCCACATCAGAACCTCTTGGAAAGAGAAATTACAGAAGATGATTTGCCAAATCGAAAATAATTTTAAAATATGGAAAGAAGCTGGCTAAGCAATAAAAGTGGCACTGCATTCTCCTGAAATCAACTCTAACTTCATTACTGTAACGGAGAGCTTTTGACGCAGAGCAAATGTATATTGTATTTCAAATTTTCTTTCTGACCAACTGTGGATTCCACTCGCCACCGCCCCCCCACCCCCCCCCCCCAACCCCACATCCAAAAATCTGGGAAATGCAGGAAGCTCACTGTCTCACATTTTCTAATAGCCAGCTATCCCACAGCCTCCGACAAAGACGGTAATTTCGCTTAAGGTTTTGTGAACCAAACACTTCAGGTATCTGCGATTGGAAAACACATCACCCCTCCCGCCCCATTCTAAGGATACCTGTCAATAACCAAAGTGCTGTGGGTCATGGTGTAATGGCATGCTGAGGTGGGAGTGATATGACGAAAGCATCGAGATTTCTCCGTCATCCCCCCCCACACACACACACATTACAAAACAATTTGGGATTGAAGACAATTGGAAGAGTCCGGCTGGGGTTAGCCTGCAGTACAAACTACCAGGATAGTACAAAAGATATTACAGGACCTTTACATACATAAGTAGGACATCAAAAAGGCTGGAAATGTACAGGTTTAGGTTGCATATGAAGGAAAGATAATGCATTTTTAGTTACCATTCTGAAACATTGACCTCTTTTTATTTTTGCTTAAGTTGCCATCAGATCATCTGAATTTTTGCTACACTTCTGTCTTTACGCTTAGATTTCCAGTCCTTTTGTCTCCAAGAAAAACTCGTGACTTCTGCCTGGCTCCTATAGACTGCGTGGAGGGCTGGCGTATATGTCTTTTAAGCAGTTTTTTTTTCTGTTGAAGATTATTTGTATAAACTGTGAATCTTGTTTTTTTTCGTGGGGCTGGTACTGCGCACATGTCTGCAAGAACACTGTGATTAGGAGCAGGACTCAAACCTGCACTGGTTGACAAAGTCCACAGGGGAGTGTGTAGGGGAGGGGGAGAACAGCAACTCATGCCCACACGCTCCTGCACACTACAAGCACAAGCTTGACGGCTGGCCTTGAATTAATTCATGTCCATCTTACTGCATAATTATTTATCTTCCATTGGAAAATGCCAAGGAGATCCACAATCAAGTCAGGAATTCCCCCATGAGATGTCCTTTACACCAGGTATTTAATTAAATCTATAATGACGCTAAATAGTATTTTGTTTTAAGTGGATAAAATCATTGCAACAGAAGATTCAAATCACTAAGGGGGAACAGGCCTGGACACTATTATGTGAAGGTGTGGTGGTATCCTGAATAGATGTATCAGGATTACTGCACATTATATCCAGTCTTTCATACAAGGGAAGAAGGGGTATGTGGTGCTGGAGATGGATGCCAGGTTGGTTTCCACTCTCATGTTTGCCAACCAAGATTTTTGGACCGTCCATGTGGTACAGTTGGAGAATCACTGCCATTAATGGAAAGTTCTGGTGCTCAGCTGTCGAAAGGCCCCATTTTAACTGGTGCCACGCAATGTTGACTGGAACCAGTTAAATGAACCAGTGGCAGCGACAGCAAAGCAGAACATCGAGGTCCAAAAGCGTGAAGAGATCGCCAACCCCTCCCACCGAGTCCTCCGAATTCCCACCCATCTCAAGGGGTGGAAAGCTTGAATTAAATACTACAATTTCTTTCAACCAGACCCTACGAATATCACAAGAAATGGCTTTGTCAAGATGGAACAAGTCAGGCTGGTGAGGGCAATGGGGTGGATGAGAAAAAGAAAATTGTGCTTATTTTGGAATCATCCTACCTACTTTCATGAAGCTTTTCAATACTTTTCCTCAGAAATAACTTCTTAGCCACTTTCCTCAACAGACATTCGACATGGTCCTTTCAGGATGGCAGGGTACAACGAACGTACAGGAACATCGAATGCCCTGCCCCAAATGACCGGTCCCATACCCACAGTGGATTCACATCAGCTCGCCCTGCAGGAAGGCAGCCAAACGACACGGCCTCGAGTGGACATTTAGGCTGGAATTTTACTGCCCCTCAGAACGGAATTCTCTATTGGCCTCGGGGGGGGGGGATTTTACGAGCCTTCCCCCCCCCCCCGAGCAAGGTGGCAAAATCCCCACCCTTAAGACTCGGGGAGAGGGACACTGAGTGTTTTAACAAAATTGTCGACATAGCAAAGGATCCTTGGCATTAAAAGATAAACTGATCGGATTTTTAATAAATCACACTAGGGCAATTACAGCTCCATCACCCACACCGCCCCCCACCCCAACCTAGCTACCCCAGGAAAACAGGAAATGCTTTTGCCAGATCAGGCAGGACATGGCGTTGAAAAGTTTTGCGGAAGCATATTGTTCATAACCCAAATATTAACCCAAACAGGACTGCAATGAGGTATTACCACTTAAGTAGATTTCTAGTTATTAGACAGGATTGGAACTGGTGCAGCAAACAGACTGAAAAATCTAAATCCCAAAGTCGGACATTAGCTTTTTATTCCCTCTTTTTTTTTAAAAAAAAGTAACATTTCGGGAACTGGCTTTTCCCCTAAAAATTCCTGAGAACTTTCTTTAAATTTTAGGAGAAAAAAAATTATATATAAGCAAAACAAAATTGCAAACTAAAACACTGTCAAATGCTCCCAGAGTTACTCCTCATCTAAAAATACGAAACATATATTTTTGGTCTTTTTATCCTGTTTTGATGGAAGAACGGTTCGACTCTTCTTGCGATTTCAGACTTTTCTATACCTTGGAAAAGAATTTCTAGGACTGTGCCAACAATATTTGGAATCAAATCTTTTTTTAAAAATCGATTATCGGAACAGTTAGTTTCAGATTGCCCGGCTTCTCCGAGTTCTACTTGCTTCAAACAAAATGTCAGCAAAGTGCGATGGAGAATGAGCAGCTAACCCTTCACAATTCATCTCCTTTTGGATTAGTCAATATAAACACTGCAATAAAGCACAGCAAAAAAAAAACACTTTGCAGCTTTTGGTGACTTATCGTTACCACATCCACAGTCTCCCTTCATCGGACAGGGTCTGGGAGACCGGATCAAATACAACACTCAACACTAAAACAGGGTGCATTTGTTATCTGCGTTCCCACCAGTCTCAACCGTCACCGGCGCGTTCGAGTCTGAAACTGGTCGACTCTTGTTTTAAAAATGCAAAGATTCTTCAAAGTATTATACTCGATAATTCGACACAGCCCTAAAGGTGATGTAAACAGGACAAGGCCAAAACACCTGGGCACCTCCACAATGTTCACGATTATTTAACTCCACAAAGTGCTGGAAGATGATCAAGCACGCAGGAGTGAAGTGTGTATGGGTCGGTGTACGCGTGTGTTTGTACACGTGAGCGAGACTGGGGGAGGTGGGTAGTGTGGGATATGGTTGGGGTGGGACATGGCAAATGCAAGGTGATCCCATATCTGGATAGAAAGGGGAAATGCAAGGGGTTCCTACTGGTTGGCTAACTGTGTACAATCCAAAACGTGATTAAAGCAGCAACTTCTAAATTGCAGCCACTTCTGGTCACTTAACAGACGTGACACTGATGTGGCTACAAACCCAGTGTCTTCAGCAGGTGAAGACTAACGAAGAAAGATGTCAAATCGCCTTCCCTTTCTTCCCAATGTACGTCATTGCTCACTGCCCATTACCACATTCGCCCCCTATCCCGTTCCCATACTATACTGCTTTAAGAAAAATTCAACACTACAGCAAAACACAATGAGGACAATTTTTTAAAAAATTAAACAGAAGAAGGTGCAATACTTAGAACAGCATTAACAACAATTTTTTTTTTTTAAATATAGTTTCCTAAACAAGTAAATGATTTTCTCACTAGTTTCACCCAAGTGGGTTTAAAACATGAAGGGGAAAATAGGAAAGCACACACTTCTTAATCTGAAGAACATTTGTACGTAAACGTTTATATATCTTTCATATAGTGATCGACCAGTGAACAAGTGTACTGTCCCTCTGCTGTGTTCAGCATTCATCTACTATTAATTGGGACTCAGTACCAGCCTGTGCAGTAGCAGGACTGTGGGCAGTCCGCTACACATTGAAGTGTGCATTGCCTGACTCTGTGCGTGTGTAAACATGTGTGCCAGCTATAAAGGATGTGCGTCAGTCCCCAGCATCTTTGTACGACACAATTCAATCGATTGAGTGATCGGATTTTAGTGTAACCCCACGCAAGCAGCAAGGTCACCAGTAGGCTAAGTCAGTGACAAGGTCACTAACGGAGTATTTCACAGGAGACAGACACATACCCTTTCATAAGATGCACCTCACTTAACATTTTAACGAAATACGCTTTCAGTATCTTTGCTTGACATTTTAAATTGGACCTTTTTGTTCGATGTTATGGCCACACCAGGTCTGTGAGCTGTCCTGGACATGACCCCTTTTATGCCACGTGTATCATGGTTCTGCACATAGATGCAGGCATGTTCTTACATATGGTGTAAACAATATGTTAAAGCTATTCCTACAGAGTCTGGTATAACCTTATCCAAGGTTTACAGCAAAATATGTTTGCATACTTTAGTTCAACATGTGTACAGAATGGCCACAGATTGGCTCACTATTACAGATAGATTGTAATGTCACACAAACAAAATTTGTGGTTTCCAGGGAAAGGAATGAGCTACAGGCAGCAAGGATTATTATAGCTGTAAGCGGGGTTGTTCCCAGAGCTCCCTCCGACTCCAAAATCCCTGTGCGGTCACAGAGAAGCTCTTGTTAAGAGTGGAGATGCCAGAGACTGTGGGATGTAAACAGCTGGCTATAAACCAGTATGCAGACTTGCGCCAGTGAGAGTTTGTGGGCAGCTACAAGCCATTTTGTGAAAGTTTCAATTTACAGGCAGTACAGGTGAACGTAGGAAGGCTCAAGCCAGCCAAGCCAATTGGATAGCTAGATTTCTCCTCAAAAATTTAAAAAAAAACACAAAAACATATACAAAAGTAGGGAGGACTATATTCATAGGAGTTATTTTTATTACATTACGGCAACAACACCTTCATTGGATTAGCTAAGTGTTTTGAATACCTCCAGGGGGTGAGGACGGGGGGAAATGACTGACCCGCCATGAACCCCCATTACAAAATGATAAAGCTTGTTACAGTACACAATGAAAGTCCCCGCCCCCCCCTCCAACACTTTGGAACTGAGTGCAACATGTAAATTTAACTTGAAAACCTCTACACTAAGTTTTCTAACCTACTTAAATTTTTAAGTGCTTATGTCATTTGAGTGTAGCAGTTTCAGAGGGCAGCACATTGCCCACTGAAGAACAAAAAAAATACTATCGCGATGCTAAATAGTAGCGCGTGATAAACTAACAGCACAAGATCAGTTAGCTGCAGCAATACAGTGATTGGGAGACACTGTAAAGAAGTGTGGTGATATTGTCATCACCGTATGTTTCAGGGCTGTGCTGTGCTATAACTGATGTGTTACAATTTACAACTGAAAAAAATACAGTCAGCGGACCTTAAATAGAGCGCAAAATAAGTAGTATTGTAGTGAAGGGTTGGGAACATCTCAATTATCAACTGAAATTAGTAAGACAACTTTTGGTTGGATGAGGGGAAGATTCAATAGCAATCCTTGGGGTAAAGACTGCAAGTTTCTGGGGAGCGATAACCTAGGTTCAGCCCAAAGTCTTAAACCAAAAGAGAAGCACCTTGGATTCAAATACTGCTCTCCACTATCATCTATCCGGAGACGGACTTAACGCTTTTCTGATACCCCTCGCCTTAACATGTTGAGACTCGCTGGGTTGCTGTTTTGGGCAGCCCTTTGTTATCTCTCCCAAGCAATCGTTATTCATCCAGGACCCTAGACACCGAGTGCTGGCAGGATATTCAACCACAGTGGGCACTGCAGCGGCGCCCAACCCTGCACTCACCCAATGGCCGTCTGCAGACAACCTTCTGACAAGGGTTGTCGGACAGTGATCACAAACGGACAATTTTCTTTACTAGCCCTCCCCACCGGGCTCCTGTGGGGGGGGGGTGGAAAACATTGAGTTCAACAGTAACCCCTACACCACTGCTGCTTTTGTAAACCAAGTCAGCACAGATCAGAAATCAAACCTGACGCACTCTTTGGTCTGTGTGATTTAGCAATACCCCCCCCCCCCCCCCCCTCCCCGTTTGTGCCTTCACCTGTTAGAAAGCAGCTGCAAAGTCTTGTGCTAAGATTTCTCTCCCCCCCCATCCCCGCAAAACGTAAATTTGACGTTGAATTCATATGATGTCTCCGCCCTGGAGGAAGGGCTGGGGTGCATATGTTGTTTTGTAAGGGTACACGGCTGGTACTGGTGCATAATAAATGTCCTGTAACTTGTACATAAGTAACCATTAGGTTCAGTATCTGTCCTGGTCAATCACTAGCTTCGATACGTGAGGTTCTGTCGCGTCTCCGCTACTGCGTGTCAAGAGGACGGAAACGTGCCCAGTTGAGTAAATGTCCTGTTGGAACAACTGCTCGATACGGAGGAGGTGGGGAGAGGGGGGGTGGGGAGGAAAAAAAAATTGTGTAAGGAAAAACTATACTACGGTTTTTTAAAAAAAAACTTATTTATTTTTTGATGGTAAAGTGTACTTCACATTTTTAATATTGGCGTCATGATTCAAGTATTCCGAAGTGTGATATGTTTTTAGTTTTTTTTTTTGTTTTTTTGGTTTTTTTTGATTAAAAAAAAGTAGCCGAAAATTAGGAGGGAGGTGTCTATGTGCACAAGAGAGACTGCGGATGACCCCCTTATTTTGTTTCACTTTTTTCTTTTTTTTATCCTTTTTTTTTAAACTTGTTTTGAAACTTATTGCAGTTTGAAAAAAAACACCATTAGTGCTGCTCTTCAAAAAAGTTCACGAGGTCACAGGTCAAAGGTTGAAAGCTTAAAAGTTCAAATTGAATCAGCCCCTCCGCCCAGGAGGTCGCCAGGTAGTAAGGGGGCCGGACTGCCCATTCGGTGCGAGTCGTCAGAATTCGGGGCCCCCCACAAGCTGGCCGTGTAGCTCGGGGTCGCCCAAAGCGAGGCTCCCGCCAGGTTCCCGCTACCCCTGCCCACTCCTCCGGCGCTGTTCCACTGTCCCAGGCCGGACCGCCCGCCGAACGAGTGCAGGCTGCTCCCGACTGGATCCATCTGGCTCTGTCCCGTCTCCAGTGTCTGCCAGCCTGGGGATGGTGTTGATAACTGACCTTGTGCAAAATAGCGGTTGACTTCCTCTTCACTGACAAACTCGGCAAGAATGGTAGTGTTCCCCAACACACACCTGCAAACAAATTGAAAACTAAATGAACTGGGGACAGAATCAGCCTTGGCCTGTAGACTTAGGAACATTTAAAGTTTATCTAAAGTGTCACAAGTAGCAACTATAGGAATTTCACAGTAACTTCATTGCAGTGTTAATGTAAACCTTACTTGTGACTAATAAATAAACTTTTACAACAATGAGTAAACTTCAACATGGTTCAGTTTACTTATTAGTGTCGTAAGTCGGCTTACATTAACACCGCAATTAAGTTACTGTGAAAATCCCCCAGTCGCCACACTCCAGCGCCTGTTCGGGTAACACAGAGGGAGAATTTAGCACAGACAATGCATCCTAACCAGCACGTCTTTCGGACTGTGGGAAGAAACCCACGCAGACACGTGGGAGAACATGCAGACTCCGCACAGTGACCCAAGCCAGGAATCGAACCCGGGTCCCTGGCGCTGTGAGGCAGCAGTGCTAACCACTGTGTCACCGTGCCGTCCCATGGACCATTTAGCACCTTGAGCCTGCTCTACCATTCAAAGAGATCAGAGCTCTGTGATCTAACTCCTTATCCACCTCCCTTTACCCCATAGGGGAATTTCACAGTAACTTCATTGCATTGTTAGTGTAAGCCTTACTTGTAACTAATAAATAAACGTTAAACTTTATGTAATTATTTTTGTGTTTTTTTTTAATTCAGAAGGGAAGGGGGAAAAATACAGAAAATTCTAGAATGGCTCAGCACTAGAACCATTTCAAACGTTCGGTTACTGGTGCACACCCAGCATATCCTTTTACTCATTCTTCTTTCCAGCTAACTTCCTACCTCTTCCCCTGAAAATGGGATGTATTAACTCCGGTCAGCATCATCTTTATAACCAGTGCACTAAAGAGTCCAGGAGCCTTAACCAGCAGCTGGGACTTGATAATCCCATTCCGAGAAACAGCTCGGTAACGCTGTATAAACAAGGAAGGCTCGCTGCTACCAGAGTCTCAGCTGGCCCAGTGTTTCACTCGGTCTAACCAGTGCGCAATCCTTCCCCAAGGACATCTGACTGCAATCAACATGTGTTGCCCAAAGGCAGAAAAACAACCATTCTGCTGGAAATCAGGAATTAAGACAGCAATGCTGCGAGTGTCACACATCTGCCAGCGTCAGAAAGAAAACAAGAAACAACAGCGAAACACGCCCAAACGCCATCCTAAACTGTCCATTTCCTTTCCGACACTGGCCGGTCTGATGCATGTTTCCAGTATTTTCTCCTTTCATTTTAGATCCCCGGTATTGGCAGCATTTAATCTCTGACAGAAAGATCTGCTTTGATGTTCTGGCTGATTTGCATAAAGGTGTTCCAGCACATTCTGCCTCATCGTCACAAATCTAACCAGAGAATTCTGAAAGGGACCTGGCGTCAGCAGTCTGTGACGGTGAGACTGTCTTCACCTTCCCGACTACAGAACATTACCTGCTGCCCGGGGGCCCATGAATTGGGGAAGAGAGAGAGGGGGGGGGGGGGGGGGGGGGGGGAGAGAAAGAGGGTGGGGGAGAGAGAGAGAGACAGAGGGGGTGGTGGGTAGGGGGTGAGAGGGTGGGAAGTGAGAGTGGGGGGGGGGGGGGGAGAACGACGACATGGGGCACGAAGACGACACCGGGGGGGGGGGAGAGAGACGACACGGGGGAGGGGGGGGGGAAGAGACGACACGGGGGGACGGGGACGGGGGACGACGACGACACGGGGGGGCGGGGGGGGGGGACACACGACACGAGGGGGGGGGAGGGGGGGACGACACAGAGGGGGGTGGGAGGGAGAGGGGGGGTGGGAGAGATGAGGAGTAACCAATCACATCCAATCAAAGCCAGAGACTTACATGTGCAGTGCAGTCTGGGCCTTGGCAGCCTCTTGCTTAGTGCTGTATCGGACCAGCGCAGTGCCGTGTGTCAGGTTCAGGTGGAATGTTATCAGCGGGCCATGCTGCATGCAGATTGTTCGCAGAGTGGAACCATCGATCTAAGATGAAGCAATGTTTAAGCTGTTTAAACTTTATATTGAAACAAACATGCTGACTCTGGCTGGGGTACAGTTTCCTCCAGTCGAATTACAACTCTTATTTATGCGCGATTGCTGCACCCTCTTCCATTGGAGACGTTTCACCGCCCAGTGCGATTTCTCCTCCAGCCACTCACTCTACCTCCCTCTCCAGCCAAAGGCTGCTCAGGTCAAATGCCACAGGTCAAAGGTCTCTGTGGCACACTGCAGGACATTTACCAAAGCGCTGCCACAAAACATTTGATAATTGAAACATATCTCGTGGTTTAATGATACCATCCAATAAATAGCAAAGTTTTAGGCTGCATTTTTAAAAATTCATTCGTGGGACACGGGCATCGCTGGCTGGTCAGCATTTATTGCCCATCCATAGTTGCCCCTTGGAGAGCAGTTGAGAGTCAACCACATTGCTGTAACTCTGGAGTCACATGTGGGCCAGACCGGGTAAGGACGGCAGATTTCCTTCCCTAAAGGGGACATTGGTGAACCAGATGGGTTTTTCCGACAATGGTTTCATGGTTATCAGTAGATTCTTAATTCCAGATACTTTTTTAATTGAATTTAAATTCCACCATCTGCCGTGGCGGGATTCGAACCCGGGTCAAAGAGCAAGGCCTGCCTCTTTACCAGTGAAGTCTTTCTGCTTGACAAGCCGATTTTATCATCCACCCTTTTGAATACATCATGAAGAGAAATGTATCTTCCCCAAGTATCTGCTCTTTATTTCATCAAAGGTGAATGGTGACAGAAAGATTATGAAGCTACGCACTTGAATTCTGGCAGAAACATCAATTGTCTCCTGTTAAGGTCGGACAGGTTTATTATCCATATCTGTACTTATTTCAGATTTTTGGCACTGGGAGTTTTGTTTATAGCTCACAATACGAGCTGTTTTATTGTCAGTACAAGTGACATCCAAACCAAATACTATTAAGAGTATTTTGGTGTCATTATACCATAGTGATTATAGTGGGAAAACACAACATACTGTCAAGATTTATAAGTTCATAAGATATAGGAGCAGAATTAGACCATTCGGCCCATCGAGTCCGCTCTGTCATTCGATCATGGCTGATACGCTCATCCCCATTTTCCTGCCTTCTCCCATAACCTTTCAACCCATTCCCAATTAAAAATCTGTCTAACTCCTCCTTAAATTTACTCACTGTCCCAGCATCCACCGCACTTTGGGGCAGCGAATTCCACAGATTCACAACCCTTTGGGAGAAGTAGTTTCTCCTCGACTCTTGTTTTAAATTTGCTGCCCCTTATCCTAAGACTCTGACCTCTCGGCCTAGAATGCCCCACAAGAGGAAGCATCTGCTCCACGTCTACTTTATCCACACCTTTTATCATCTTGTATCCCTCAATTTGATCTCCCCTCGTTCTTCTAAATTCCAGAGTGTGTCGGCCTAAACTGTTCAATCTCTCTTCATACGACAAACCCCTCATCTCTGGAATCAATCTAGTGAACCTCCTCTGAACTGCCTCCAATGTCACTGCATCTTTCCTCAAACAAGCGGACCAAAACTGTGCACAATACTCCAGGTGCAGCCTCACCAATGCCTTGATTTTCAGCTTTATGCCCTGTAACTTACTGTCCTCGTAAGGAAGAGCCTCAGGAAATCCTGAAACATTCCTCCACTTTCAGACCAGACCTCCAGCTCTCTGTTTTCCTATCCTAAATTTATATTATTTCTCTTTCCTTATACTCTGTTTAGGGAACCAGCTACAGTGCGACACAGCTCCCTATTGATCAGTGATGGGGAAAGGCTTTTAGGGAGGGTGGAGGAGGCGGGATGCCTCACGTCCTTTAAAAAGTACCTGGATGAGTACTTGGCATGCCATAACATTCAAGGCTATGGGCCAAGTGCTGGCAAGTTGGGCCGAAGGGCCTGTTTCCATGCTGTAAACCTCCATGACTTTAAATGGGATTAGGCGGGCAGGTCAAGGCATTTCATGCGTCGGCGTAGACTCGATGGGCCGAAGGGCCTCTTGTGCACTGTGGGATTCTGTGTGAAGTAAAGAGAGAGATCTCCTTCTCTTTCCCTTTCTGCTCCAGAGCCGGTGGGGCTGCCAGGGAACTTGCATGCGAAGCCAGCTGTTTTTAACTATCACGCTTTGCCAAAATCCTGGCCAAACCACTCCACAGCCTTTAGGAATCTAGAGTACCTTCGGGATGTGCCCCTCATTATTGATCATTCTATAGAATTCCCGTACCTGTGGAGTGAGATTATGAAGAACAAGCCAGGAGCTGACCCGACTAGATCCACCCGAACTGCCATCACCCCAGTTGGAACCTAAAGAGAAAGAAAAAATATATATATTTTCGAAAAGCACCATTTTCTTCCAGAAATAAAAGAATAACCCACTCAACACCACCATGAACTGATTGATGAGAATTGTCAACAGATTCTTTGACACCAAGAACCACAGCCCAAGTTGAAAGGCACTAGCAAGATTAAAGAATGTCAAAAGGCACTGAGGCAAATCGGGATTGTGGTAAATTAATTCCAAGCTTGAGAAAAACAAACTTGTATTTATAGCATCTTCTCATCTTCAGGATGCATCAGTGTTCAGCAGCCCCAAAGTGCTTCTCAGCCAATTAATTACTTCAAAACTGGTGCGATATGGGGTGGGACAGTGGTTAGCACTGCTGCCTCACAGCGCCAGGGACCTGGGTTCAATTCCCAGCTCGGGTCACCTTCTGTGTGGAATTTGCACATTCGCCCCGTGTCTGCGTGGGTTTCCTCCGGGTGCTCCAGTTTCCTCCCACAGTCCAAAAGATGTGTGGGTTAGGTGGATTGACCATGCTAAATTGCCCCTTAGTGACAAGGGGACTAGCTAGGGTAGATGCATGGGGTTATGGGATAAGGCCTGGGTGGGACCGTGGTTGGTGCAGGCTTGATGGGCCAAATGGCCTCCTTCTGCACTGTAGGATTCTATGATTCTATTTAGGGAAATGCAGTACCCAATTTGAAGGCAGCAAGATCCCACTAACAGCGCAATCTAGCTAAACAGTGAAACAGTTTCTCGCGGTTGATTGCGGACACTCCTGCTCCTTCAAGTGTCATCGTTTAAATCCACCTGAGGGTATAACGTCTGATCCGAGAGATAGTACCTCTGGCAATGCACCACTCGCTGAAGTGGTGCACTAAAAGCTTCAATCTAGATTATGTGCTCAAAGTCATCATCGAGTTTCTGAGTGTGCACTGGGGCCAAGACGACACTGTCAGACAGAGGGGAGTATTTCCGTTTTTCAATAGGATGGGAATAAGGTAAGATCAGATCACTGACTCAATGCCTAGTATTTCCTCTCATTGGGTAAATAAACTAAACAATTATTTGTAATGGCAAGATAGCAAGATTTAATAAAAATAAAGCACATTTCAATCGAATCCAGCAACAAAGGTAGGAACGATAGAATGAGAGAAAAGGACATAGTGAGAACAAGGTGCGTACTCAGGGTATATCGTGATTCCTGTACACCCCATCCTCTGCTGAATCGGGGGGCTCCACTGCCCCACAGAGATGATGGGGGCTTCTGGTTGGTCAGTCCTGGTGGCGGCCGGGTTGGCGGGTTAGTGTTTTTTGATGACATCTGATTCTTCCACATCCTGGGATGTCCGATTGGATCTGGAGACCACGTCGACTTGAAGTCGTTGAACTTGGCTGAAAAGAACAGCATGGTTCAGACCCAGTTAATGCAAAGAAACGGCAAGACTGGGCTATGAGAGAACCCCGGAACCAATAAAATATGGACATATGGACAAGGGGCCATTCAGTCCCTCAAGCCCATTTCGCCAGAACAAAATGTTTAAGATATATTCTCATTGAGGGCACAGGTTCAAGATTAAAATTTTAAAAATCCTTTTCGTTTGAATGGTTTATAAACATTTGTTTGGAAATTGGATGATATATTTATTAAAAGATTGCCTGTGACTTGGTGTGACGATCACCTGTAGGTAGTCAGATAGGGTGGAAGGGCAAGGAATTAGGCTATTGAGTTGGATGATCAGCCATGATTGTGATGAATGGCAGAGCAGACTCAAAGGGCCGAATGGCCTCCTCCAGCTCCTATCTTCTACGTTTTTATGAATAGCTGAATTTGATCAATAATGGGATGGTGGTTAGGTAACAAACGGAACTAATGGAATGAGCGAAGATGGGGGCATCAAGAAACATAACTGTGTGGGCTCAACCAGGGAGATAATATTTACTCTAGTAAGCAGGATGGCACAGTGGTTAGCACTGCGGCCTCACAGCGCCAGGGACTCGGGTTCAATTCCGGCCTCAGGTCACAGTCTGTGTGCAGTTTGCACATTCTCCCCATGTCTGCATGGGTTTCCTCCGGGTGATCCAGTTTCCTCCCACACTCCAAAAATGTCCAAGTTAGGTTAATTGGCAGTGCTAAATTGTCCCTTAGTGTCAGAGACATTAGGAGGGTAAATACATGGGGTTACGGGAATCAGGCTTGGGTGGGATAGTTGTTAGTGTAGACGTTATGGGCCAAGTGGCCTCTTTTTGCACTGTAGGCCTTCTATGATTCTAGTTGGTCGTGTACTGCTTGCTCAAACCTATGGCAGAATACAGCTTAATGTTTTTATTGATAATTGTTCTCAAGGGCCTTGGGGATGTTCTGATGAATTTATCCACCACCTTTTAATGTAAATTTATGAAAAAACTACCTGCAGTAAGATTATTTTGTTTTATACCTCACAGAAACCCTAGATGAAACAGCTGTTTCTTCATTATTGTCCTAACAGGTGCATAATAGGCTCCAGGAAAACAAAGCACGCCCTTACCTGAAGTGCTCTGTACGGTGCTGTAGGAGCTGTTTGAGGCACTATAGGACCAGGCACCGGGTGAAGGCAGCGAGGTGTTCAGGGAGGAACTGGACCCTATGACAAACAAGAGAAGAGCCAGAAATCAAACTTCGCTCACAAGCCTAACGTGAGGGAGCATTCACACTGATAATGCACATCTGTGACTGAAATCTTGCTCCAATGCCACTACTATGGGTGGCACAGTGGGTTAGCACTGTTGCCTCACAGCGCCAGGGACCTGGGTTCGATTCCCGGTTTGGGTCACTGTCTGTGTGGAGTTTGCACGTTCTCCCCGTGTCTGCGTGGGTTTCCTCCGGGCGCTCCGGTTTCCTCAGACAATCCAAAGATGTGCTGGTTAGGTGCATTGACCATGCTAAATTCTACCTCGGTGTACCCGAACAGGGACCGGAGTGTGGCGACTAGGGGATTTTCACAGTGACTTCATTGCAGTGCGAATGTAAGCCTACTTGTGACACTAATAAATAAACTTTTAACTATCGCTGCAAGTAACAACAGGCCAGGAACGAGCAAGGCTTTGCCCCCCAGTGGTGATTATAGTTTCACTTGTAAACAGTCACAAACCCACCCTTACATTTTATATATTATGCAGGATCCATGGCTGCTTTACAATTGAGGGCACCGCGACTTGCAACATTGGATCAAAGAAAGAAGGACAAAAGGTGACAGCATGATCACTCTTTCAACTAGCTGGCGTTTCCAGTTTCCCCCTCCAGCTCAGACAACAGCCCACAAGTTCCGCTGTCTGACTGACCAATGTAGAAAGCTTGGAAATATATTCTGGCTTTGGTAGAAAGGGACAATTAGTTCAGTTATTTCTTCATTAGGAATTCTGTAAAATATTCCAATATAAGAATGGTTGAACGAAAGGGAACACTTGAGGCTCACTGAATCACAAAGCACAGCTTTTAGGGACATTAATATAAAGCAAAACTAAATGCACACAAAAACAGAAGGTAAATGGGTCACGTACCTGTGCTCCTGTCCCTGAGAAGTTGGTGTTCTGAGTCCGGGGATGGGGGTGCTGCAGAGCTGTTTATCATGCTCGCTGGGGTCGCGTAGGGGTCTGATTCGGGGTCAATGTTCTGAAAACCCTTCCATGGTTCCCCAGGGCGGAACTCTATAACGAAGACAAAGTGGGGGGGGTGGGATGCACCAAAGACATTTATTAATCAAATCTGTTACTTTACATTTGGGAGTTAAGTTGACAACATCATACTTCACACTCTATTACATAGGCGGACACTCCAGTACAGTACTGTACGGGGTGGTACAGTGGTTAGCACTGCTGTCTCACAGCGCCAGGGGCCTGGGTTCGATTCCCGGCTGTGCGCGTGGAGTTTGCACGTTCTCCCCATGTCTGCGTGGGTTTCCTCCGGGTGCTCCAGTTTCCTCCCACAATCCAAAAATGTGCGGGTTAGGTGGACCGGCCATGCTGAATTGCCCCTTAGTGTAGGGGGACTAGCTAGAGTAAATGCCTGGGGTTATGGGGATAGGGCCTGGGTGGGATTGAGTCGGTGCAGACTCGATGGGTCGAATGGCCTCCTTCTGCACTGTAGGACTCTATGATATGTCTGTGATACTGAGGGAACATTGCACTGACCAATGTGCCTGATTAGAAGTGAGCTGCAGTTTCTCTAGAATTGGTGCTTTTTGGCAGGCACTGTGATACCCGGGGCACGGTGAGCACTGAATCCAGGTCACATCCTGGTGCTCTTCAGAAGCACTGTTCTTCCATTGAAACCGTGGTGCTTTTACTGAGAATCACTAAACTGTACAAAGAATTGGAATTTTTCCTTTAAAGATTAGCCAGTCCCTCAGGTTGCAAAGGAAAATTACTTGTGCAATTTGGTTTACTGTAGAAAACTCATTTTAACAAATCATATGCAAGTTCATATACAGGAGCAAGGATGTCTTATTGCAGCTGTACAGGGTCTTGGCAAGACCACACCTGGAGAGTATTGTGTGCAATTTTGGTCTCCTTATCCAAGAAAGGATATACTTGCCTTAGATGAAGTGCAGCGAAGGCTCACCAAACTTCATTCCTTGGATGGCAGGATTGTCATATGGGGAGAGATTGGGTCAATTGGGCCTGTATTCACTGGAATTTAGAATGGAGGGGAATCTAATTGCGATGTACATAATTCTGACAAGGCTGGACAGACTGGGTGCAGGGATGTTGCTGCCTCTGTCTTGAGGGTCTATAACCACAGGGTCACAATCCTCAGGATATGGGGTAGGCCATTTAGGATTGAGATGAGAAGAAACGTCTTCACTCAGAGGGTGGTAAACCCATGGAATTATCTACCACAGTAAACTATGGAGGCCAAGTTACTGAATATGTTTAAGGGAGAAATGGATTTCTAAAGGGGTATGGGGAGAGTGCGGAGTGTGACATTGGAATAGAGGATTAGCCATAATTAAGTTGAAAGACAGAACAGGCTCGAAGGGCCGAATGGCCTCCTCGTATCTCCCATGTTTCTTTATTTAAATGTTGTATAAAAGTAGCATCAGACCTGGAGGCCAACTGGAGCTGCTGGATCCATTCGAGAGCTTAGGGGTGGACCAGTTGTCACTCACAGGACCCGAATGGCTGGCCAAGGAGTCACCTGCTATCATTTCATAATAGGGCAGACTATCTCGAGACTTCGGTGGTGCCATGCTGCTCGAAATAGCACCTGCAAAACAACATAAAAATACAAGATTAATACACAAATTATTTAGCCGAGTAATCAGCAAAGCTCCTGTGAACTATTGCTGCCTATAAAGGAACTGTACGAGGAAAGGCATGACGCAATTGAATGCGCTCCTATTATGTGATCAATAAGTAGCATCTTAAATCGGTAGGGGATAATCAGATAGGGAGCAAATGTGTCTGAAACTACTCAAATCATTTGGGCTGAGTGGAAGTGTGAAATGGTATTGCCCAGGCCACCTCCTGAATGCAGCGACGCGGGTCTCCTGTTCCCGAGAGTCCCCAAAACGCAATGAGTGAGAAAGATCAGTTCACTAGAAGGCACATTCCAATCAAGTATCCTGAAATCCATCACCCACACCTAAAATCCCCTGCACCCCGAATCCTAAAGTTAACAAGCCCCAATATCGTCACTTGAAGAGTACGCTGGGTGAAGTATTTTTGCAATGCTTCATTATTATTCCGATCGGTTCCTTTGAGCCCACTGACAGAAGCCCCTATTCGCAAACTGTCCAAATAAGCCTGGAGGGCAATTAAAATCTAATTATTGATGCCACTGGATGTTTCCTTAGACTGGCTCCCACTTTGGCTTGTCATCCCGTGAACCTTTCCTCATTATCTTGGGGCAGAAAAAAAACTGACAGCGACTTGAGTTTATTTCTCTTTTTGGATAGTTTCAAGCTGTTCAAATGGAATTTACTGATGTTTTACACAAAGTCTCAGAGCACAGGCTCTGAGAAAAAAAATTCTCATCGCCATCTTAGACAGGAAACTCATTATTTTTAAATTGTGTCCCCCTTGTTCTAATCTCTCCCACAAGGAGAAACATCCTCTCAGCTCCACCCTGCCAAGTCCCCATAGGATCTTATATGTTTCAATAAGACACCTCTCATTACTCTAAAGTAGAACACAGGCCCAACCCGTTCAACCTTTCCTCATTAGATAGCCCCTTTGTCCCTGAATCAGTCATGTGAACCTTCTCTCATCTGCTTCTAATGCAATTATAATAGAATCATAGTATCCATACAGTGCGAAAGGAGGCCATTCGGCCCATTCAGTCTGTACCGACTCTTACCCAGGCTTACCCCATAACCCCACGTATTTACCTCACTAATCCCCCTAAACTATATCTCTTGGGACACTCGCAGGCAATTTAGCATGGCCAATTCACCTAACCTGCACATCTTTGGAGTGTGGGAGGAAACCGGAGCACCCGGAGGAAACCCACGCAGACACGAGGAGAACGTGTAGACTCCGCACAGTCACCCGAGGTTGGAATTGAACCCAGGTACCTGGCGCTATGAGGCAGCAGTGCTAACCACTGTGCCACCGTGCCGCCCATAATTATGTCATTGCTTAAATAAGGAGACCTAAATGGTACACAGCACCCTCGATGTAATCTCACCAATGCCCTGTACAGCTAAGGGGCAGTACGGTAGCAAAGTGGTTAGCACTGCTGCCTCTCAGCACCAGGGACCCAGGTTCGACTCCCGACTTGGGGCCACTGTCTGTGCGAAGTCTGCACGTTCTCCTCGTGTCTGCGTGGATTTCCTCCGGATGCTCCGGTTTCCTCCCACACTCTGAAAGACGTGGTTAGGGTGCATTGACCCGAACAGGTGCCGGACTGTGGCGACTAGGGGAATTTCACAGTAGCTTCATTGCAGTGTTAATGTAAGCCTTACTTGTGACTAACAAGCAAACTTTAACTGCAGCAAAAAATCCTTACTTTGATATTCCATTCCCCTTGCAGCAGACAACAACATTCTATTTGCCTTCCTAATCACTTGCTGGACTTGTGCGAGAGAGTCCGGTTCTGCAGGATTCAGAAGTCCTCTGCTACCTCACAGAACTCAACATTCTTCAAAGCTGAAGCTAGAAGATGCCAAGAGGCTGCCTGGACTGTAGGGAGCACCACATTCTAATTTGGTAACTTCAAAAGGTGAACATAAATCTAAGCCAAGGGCTCCTACGCTCCAATTTATTATGTGTGATGCTTGAAATGGATACGTCCGCCACATGACAATTATTCACAGTCAAGCAGCTGATGAGTCTGATTGAGAAACCAAGGTGAAAGCTCAAGTTGTAAAGTACAGGACGTTACCAAAGCTGAAGAGAGGGGGAGAGAAGGCACAGTGAAAAACAGTGTTGAGTTATCAGTTTGGGTTTTGAAAGGCTGTAGATTTTAGGAGAAAGAAACAGGAAGGGAAAGCAGAAAGCAATCAATCGGTAACAAATAACATCGCGAGAAGTTCTCGTTCAGCACCGGGGTTGAAGCAAGGAAGAATGTCGATGCTGGCGTGTGTTCAGCCAGTCCGATCTTTGGACAGTTACCGTTTTTGAGGGGGTTGTGATCTGGCGGCGGAGTGGCAGGAGACAGACCCTCCATGGTTGTCCACTGCTTGAGCCGGGACTGCTGGGACTGAGGTTCCTTCATTCCTACAATACTGTTGACGTCTAACTGGTTTACGTTTATGTTTGAACCCAGGCCTGAAATACAAAAAAAATTTTTTTTTTTTAAGGGTCATTCTCCAAAAATCCAGGGGCCCTGTTCAAAGCTGGTGGGTAAAGAACAAGTTTAGAAATAAAACAAGGCGCCCTGATGAGGGGACTCACCCATTGGGTAACCCGGCTGAAGCTGTCCTTTGGTCTGGAAGTCTGGAAGGCCAGAGGGAAGAGGATTAGGCACAACATTATCCAGGTGCTGCTTGGGTATGCCGGGATGCGATGGAGAGTGCTTCATCCCAGGGGCGTTGTGTCGGTGCTGTTGTTGCTGCTGCTGCTGCTGCTGCTGCAGGGCGTTTACAATACGGGCAAGCTGAGGAAAAAAAGACCACACCAAGTGAGCATCGAGTACGGTTCACAGAGGGTCGCTCTCACTTATTAATCTAACTAGAGTCATAGAGGTTTACAGCACGGAAACAGGCCCAACCTGTCCATGCTACCCCCGAAGCTAATCCCAATTGCCCCCATTTGGCCCATATTCTTCTATACCCATCATACCCATGTAACTGTCTAAATGCTTTTTAAAAGACAAAATTGTACCCGCCTCTACTACTATCTCTGGCAGCTTGTTCCAGCCACTCACCATCCTGTGTGAAAAAATTGCCCCTCTGGATCCTTGTGTATCTCTCCCCTCTCACCTTAAACCTATGCCCTCTAGTTTTAGACTCCCCTACCTTTGGGAAAGGATATTGACTATCTAGCTGATCTGTGCCCCTCATTATTTTATAGACCTCTATAAGGTCACCCCTCAGCCTCCTACGCTCCAGAGAAAAAAGCCCCAGTCTATCCAGCCTCTCCTTACAACACAAATCATCTAACTAACGTCGAATGCAGAAAGCGAATGAAAATTCAACCCATGTTATGACACAAACCAAGAGAATCGTAAAGAGCAGGTCACAAGGATTCTCCTTCTCTCCCTCCCATGCCTCTACCAAAAGTCAAACAACCTGTCAGCATTCACTCTCGGCAGCACGGTGGCACAGTGGTTAGCACTGCTGCCTCACAGCACCAGGGACCCGGGTTCGAATCCCGGCTCGGGTCACTGTCTGTGTGGAGTTTGCACATTCTCCCCATGTCTGCGTGGGTTTCCTCCGGGTGCTCCGGGTTTCCTCCCACACTCCACAAAGATGTGTGGGTTGGGTGGATTGGCCACGCTAAATTGTCCCTTCGTGTCAGGGGGATAGTTAGGGCAAATGCATAGGGTTACGGCCTGGGTGGGATAGTGGTTGGTGCAGACTCGATGGGCCTAATAGCCTCCTTCTGCACTGTAGGGTTCTATGATTCTAAACTCCCATTAGTTGGATGTTTACTTTGGTAGGGGAGAGATTTAGGGAGGAAGGAAGAGAATTTATAAAAGAATTATGAAATCTGAACCAATAAAACACCCATTTAAAAACCTTCCCGAACCTGATTGTAAGTTTCAACTTTACTGTCGCCTCCCCCCCCCCCCGCCGCCCCTTTAAATTAATTCCCAGATAGACTCGATAAAGTGAAGATAAATTTTTAAAAATCTATGACAAGGGTAGAATTCATGGCTTCACCGTGAATGATCCGCAGCGAGCAAAGGAAACACAACACTATTTTTAAGATGCAAGTTCAGCGGTAAAATATTTTAAACCTTACGGGGTTAATCAGGTGGGCACAGTGGTTAGCACTGCTGCCGCACAGCGCCAGGGACCCAGGTTCGATTCCCGGCTTGGGTCACTGTCTGTGTGGAGTTTGCACGTTCTCCCCGTGTCTGCGTGGGTTTCCGCCGGGTGCTCCGGTTTCCTCCCACAGTCCGAAAGACGTGCTGGTTAAGTGCATTTGGCTGTGCTAAACTCTCCCTCAGTGTTACCCAAACAGGCGCCGGAGTGTGGCGACGAGGGGATTTTCACAGTAACTTCATTGCAGTGTTAACGTCAGCCTACTTGAGACAATAATAAAAAATGTACAATCTTCAGGGAGCCGAATGTTTTGAGCCTTGAATTTCCTCGTGATCTGAACCCGCAGCAGGATTTTTCACGAACAGGGAGGCGTCACTGCTGAATGCACGGGGGGGTGAGCAAACGCATTGCAATTCAAGAGCAGACATATCCCTCCCACCCCTCCGCCTAGAGGCAGGGCTACTGAAGCCACCACCACCCCCAACCCCTCTCCTCCCCGCAGTTAGATGTGCAAAGGAAGCTGCAATCGCCTCATTCTGTTGCTTTTCTTGCCTTTGCTCCGCTGCATGTTTGTCTGATGTTTGCTCCAGGGAATGTGTAAATAAGATTGGAAATCAACGTGGGAGGTGAACTTCACCGCATCTCCATGTGATTCCCAAACACTGGCTTCAGTAAAGGCTACGAGGCTCAAAAGCAGTATTTTAAAAGATGAATCAATGTGTATATTTTTATCATTTTCTAATTTTAACTTTAGGTTTTCAACATATGCAGCCTTCTGTTTATATGTCACCCACAGTGGCCGTATCTCAACAGCCCAGCAATGACAGAATCTATCCGGCACGTGGAATGCTTGTTGTCACCAGTGTGTCTGTCGAGTGCTTAACTAATTATTCATTTCTCTCTCATCGTTATTTTGAAAACATCATATGCATTACCAAGTTAAACCGCACAGCAACCACTTCAAGCAATTCTCAAAGGTAACCAGAAAGTAAACTAGATTGGGCCTGTATGAAAGTTTAAAGCTTTTAAAGTTTATTTATTAGTGTCAGAAGTAAGGCTTACATTAACACTGCAATGAAGTTGTGGCGAAATTTCCCTAATCGCCACACTCCGGCACCTGCTCGGGTAAGTGCACCCTAACCAGCACGTCTTTCAGAATTTGAGGGAAGAGGAAATTATATCCTGGAAGCAGCTGTCACTCTGGGCCACTACCCTTGTGTGAGTTTCACCATTTCCCAACTAGCTTGCTAAGACTGCATGCAGTAGGATCAGCAGGGAATCCACCACAGCGTGAAGCAACCTAGGCATAGGTACAAGAGTCAACAAATTCCAACCAGCCTGGCCGAACACTGTCACTCGAAGGTTAAAATGGGGTGCAGGTGCTATTGTGGGTCTGAATATTCAGCACCAGGAGTGATAGGTTAAAGGAGATATCATAAATAAAAGTAATCTCCTGTTATTAAAAGAAGTGTTACGGTTGCTCTCCAAATTCCTTTTGCAACATGTAGTGAGAGTAAGAACGCCAGTACGTCACAGATATGTTTAGCGTCTCATACTTGCTGCTCTTGCTGTTGTCGGACAGCGGCAGAGAGCTTCCGTTGGTTCTGCAGCACTTGCTGCTGCTGTTGCTGAATCAAGAGCTGGTAGGCCTGTGGAGGAAAGATAAGAAGCCGGAGTGAACAGGAGTAGCAATTCACCGCGAACAAGGAGACCCGATTCTTTTAACTGATTTTTTTTTTAATTAGTCATTCGTGGGACATGGGCGTCGCTGGCTGGGCCAGCATTGCCCATGGAGGGCAGTCGTGAGTCAACCACATTGCTGCGGCTCTGGAGTCACGTGTAGGCCAGACCGGGTAAGGACGGCAGATTTCCTTCCCGAAAAGGACAGTAGTGAACTAGATGGGTTTTTCTGACAATCGACAATGGTTTCATGGTCATCAGTAGATTCTTAATTCCAGATATTTTTCAATCAAACTCAAATTCCACCAGCTGCTGTGGCGGGATTCGAGCATCAGCTGAGTTTCTGGGCCGACGCCTCCCCCCCTTTTGCTTATTTTGTTTTCGGTTGTGTACTTTACATTCCCATTGAAGTGAGAATAAGCTGGCATGGAATATTTTGCCTCTTGTTATAATCAATGGGGCAGGGCAATCTGGACTTTAAATTCACCACTCCTTGTACCTGCCACTCTCCAATGCCATTCGTACACTTGGGGGACATTTTGTAACACCGTTGGATATGTGCAAGCATTAAAAATTTTTAAATAAGATTGCTTCTCCTAAAGCAGAAAAATCTAAATTGCATAAGCACAAATAGAACGCAGAGATGCTCTGCACAACTTGGAAGACGCACTGCCATCGCAGGAAAACCCCTTACCCTTCAAAAGCTGCTTCAGAATGCCATCGCTCTACACAAATGGTCCACGTCACACTCTGAGGCTGAGTAAAAACAACACATTCACCTGGTATCACAACAGCACGGTGGAAGAATTACTACTTACCAGCTGGAGCTGTGGGAGTTGAGGAAGTTGACTGAGCATAGCTATTTGCTGAGGGGAAAGTTGTGGACCAAGGCTAAATAGGGCTGGGTTCAGGGCTCCATTCGGAGTGGCATGCTTCAACATGGAGGCAGGAACCTACAATCAGAGCAAGGAACCCACTTAGCACATGAATATATAAAACAGCTCTCACCACCACTCACCTTAATCGACTTCTTAACAGCAGTTCTGCATTCACCTCAGGAGTAGGGCTGCTAATGTTCGCTGTGAATCAGGAGGCAAGGAGCTCAGCAGCAGTGAAGATAATGTGGGATTAGCAGCATTTCTAACTATGTGATGGAATGACCATTAATAATTGAAGGATGCCAGCGTTGAACAATGGAATGAATTCCCATTACAGGCACCCAATGTCACCATCAAGCATCCATTGTAAAGTCCAGCTCATTCACCTGGGCTAGATTTGAATCTCTCGAGAGCTGGCCCATTACTTCCCAACTCCAAAATAAAGGTACAGCAAGAGTCGAGAAAAGAAAGACTCTGTGGTCAGAGATGTTACACACCTGAGGGGGCAGGAATTGTGGAGGCACTTGAGCCCGAAGGTTAGGCTGGGATGAATTCATGGGTTGTACTTGAGGTGTATGCACACCCCTGGATTGTGCTGTGCTACCGCCAAATAAACCATGATTGCCGTTCTGTGAGAGAGAGAGAGAGACATTAAATCAATTAGATTTTCTTCCAGGAACGTTTTCATACATCACTAAAAAGCTAATTCAATCAGGGGGGAGGTCACACAGGATGCAGACATCAACACAATCTTTGTGACTAGCTATCAAACCCAGTTCTCATCCTGACATCCGCCATTCTACTAGAGCAGAGGGACAGCCCATAATCGCAAAATAATGGACAGTTTCCCCCTGAGTACGGCACAGCGATGAGGCTCTCTCACTGTCTTTTGTGTTATAGAAACACAAACTGGAAGGAGGAGTAGGCCATTCGGCCCTTTGGGCTTGCTCTACCCTCCATTTTGATCATGGCTGATCATCAAATTCAATATCCTGATTCCCCCCTTTCCCCCTCCCATATCCCCTCGATCCCTTTAGCCCCTAGAGCTACATCTAATTTCTTCTTGAAAATCACACAACATTTTGGCCTCAACTACTTTCTGTGGGAGTGAATTCCACACATTCACCACTCTCTGGGTGAAGAAATTTCTCCTCACCTCAGTTCTAAAAGGTTTACCCCTTATCCTCAAACTATGACCTTCTTGGTGTATGAAGACCAAAGAAAATGGGAAGTATTTAGCTCCAAAAGGGAAAAATGTATAGCTTTAAACCTTCCTTCGCACCGTTGGAAAAAGAACAATTGGTGCTAGCCCTAAAGAGTCATTCTAGTCACGAGAAAATAGCTTGAGGTAACTGTATAACTTCATTTTGCATAATTTACAGTGTACCAAATGTTTTAATACTGTAAATATTAATTTTTTTTCCAATTAGGAGGTTGATTTAATCTGTTTTCTCTTTATCATGATGAATGTTGCTGTGGAAACATCACAACTGGGTCAGGGTAGTAGAGAGAGAAACAACCAGAATTTAACTTGTGCAAAGGGGAAGATTAAACTCGCTAACGATAAATGAATTTATAATCTTAATAATAAGTGCATCTCTTTGCAACACACAGCAAAATGCGGGCAGGAAAGGAGACTTGAGATTTTCTCGCTGAGAATGGAATTAATCGCATAATATCACAACATCCCAGTCAGGAGGCACATTCAGAAAGCAGCCCTTACGTGTCTTGCGTTTAGATTCTGCATGTTAAGACCAGAGCCGATGCAGCCGAGGCTGGCGGTGGGTAGAGCAGTGCCCGAGGGAGACAGCTTACAACTCGGAGGAGGGGAGAAGGGCGAGTTAGGTGCCTCGTCGGACAGGCACCCATCTTGATTGGAGAAAGGCAAAGTCAGCTGAAGGAGCATTAGCCAGTCAGCATGCAGTCGGGGTGGGGGGAGGGAGGAAAGGGAGGGAAAAACAGACAAGAGAACAGCACAAAGACGAGTTGTGGGAAGGGCAGGAAGAAACAAAAATGAGAAGAGAAAGCAGTTAGGCTCTCACACACACACACACACACACATACAGTTAGATATAATTAGTGTCTTAATCAATCTCCACATCATGGGTACAGAAAACACATGGGCTACTGAGTTTTCTGCAGTGTTCCATTGCAGGATCCTTATTTTCCTGGTTGCTGCAAGAATCTAACATTCCGCAAAAGTAACCTTACCATGTGTCATGCACTTCAACTCTCGAGCTACAGGTTAGTGCATTCATTGCTGTGCTCTAAGATTTAGCAGACAGGCGGTGAAGGAGCTGGAACTACGCAATCATCTCGGACACAACAGCCTTGGCTCATTGCAGTATTTACACCAATACTATTCAATGCTGCCTGAACTCAACACCTTTACCAAGCCCAAAATCAGTTGGGGAGGATTTAAGGCTGAACATAACGGTCAAAAAACGTATTGATAACCTTGCTACAATATAATCCACTTACTATAATTTAATTGGCCTTTGTTATATAGAAAAATGCAGACACTCTGGCTTGCTTGGTTAGATTGGATCAGATCGTGAACTCAGTTTTAACAAGGAGTTCAAGGAAATGGAGGGTGAGAAACTGAGAAAACAGTCCAGATTCTCCGTTTTTGGACAGAATCTAGAATTAAATATGCAGAATAAAAAGGGCAGAGAAAAGTTGCTTTCCATTGGCTGACAGGTCACTAGCAAATAAAGTGAACCCAAGTTCATATTAAATGGAACAGCAATAAATTCCGTCAGCCGGGCTCACGGGTATATACCTGCCTCCGAGGCAAGAGGGGTCAAACCCCACTCCAGAGTTTGAATGATAATTTAGATTAACCGTTAAAGCAATAAGTGAGTGGCTACATTGCAAACGTTGCCTCCTCTTGAATGTGATCTGCCTCTCTGTTCAAGTGGGGGTTTAGGATAATGCAAACACGATCTCACAGAATGATTTGAAGAGGGGAGATTTTTTTTCCAATCTTCTGATCAACATCCTTCCCTGAACTATTGCCAGAGATAATAAGAGGCAAAACAAATTGCTGCCTGACCTGTTGAGTATTTTCAGCACGTTTCAGATACCCATCCCTTATCGGCCCCCTTTGCCTGCACCAGCCTCCCTTTTGTCACTCATTTTTTTCCTGCCATCCAGCATATCACAGCCTTTTTTTCCCTTTTGTTTTTTTTTTTTACTCCCCTTACCCCGCACTTTGCCTAAAACTGATTACATCTGTAACATTCTCCGGTTCTAACGAAAGATCTTCCATCTGAAGCATTAACTCTTGTCTCTCTCTCTCTATCTCTCTCCAGATGCTTCCTGACCTGCCGATTATTTAGATATTAGAGAGACTACATGGTCTTTTTCTCACTGTGCTCTGACGGTCGTTACTGCGTGCAATATGGCTACTTCTCTCACCCACATTAAAAGTCAACGCATTCCAAAGAAATGTTTTAGGATGTTTTCAAAAGAAGCGAAAGGCTACACGTTTAAATAGATCAATAACTGACAGTAGAACCCTCACTTTCTCAAAGTAGGGTCCACTGTCTGCGGTGGGCGAGTCTTTGGAATTTGGTGGCCGGAATCCCGATCGGTCCTTCCTCATCATTCCATTGTAATCCATATTCATTCCCCGTTTGTCAGATTCCAGCTTTTTGTCTGGTAGACCACCTGGAAAAAACAGAAAAGGGCAGGTTTTAATGATGGACAACAACCGAGTTAAGTTGCACTTACTCTCAAAACGCAAGTGAGAGTTTATATGAAAGAGCGTCGGCCTGTACATATTTGAGTTAGTCACCAAGTTACTGATGTGCCTTTAAGAAATGTATTTTAATCATGTTTTCTGCACAGGTTTTTTCAAGCAGGCCTGGCCATTTGTGTTGGCACTGTGCTGTCATAGAATGATAGAATCCTACAGTACAGTAGGAGGCCATTCAACCCATTGAGTCTGCATTGCCTACAATCCCACCCAAGCCCGATCCCCATAACCCCATGCATTTACCCTAGCTAGTCCCTCTGACACTAAGGGACAATTTAGCATGCCCAATCCACCCAACCTCCACATCTTTGGACTGTGGGAGGAAACCAGAGCATCCGGAGGAAACCCACGCAGACACGGGGAGAACTTGCAAACTCCACACAGACAATGACGGAAGCCAGGAATCGGACCCGGGTCCCTGGCGCTGTGAGGCAGCAGTGCTAACCAAGTGCCACCATGCTGCCACTGTCCATACCAGTATTTTTTATGGTTGCTGTAGCCGGATAGTTGAAGAAATTTTTATTTTTAATTTGGGCTAATGCAGTGCCCTGGAGTTTTAAGACCCTCTTCTGAATTGTTGGGGGAAAAATGATTGATAGGTCAGGTGGTACATTGGGACCGTTAGAAGCTAGAGGCAAGTAGTGCCTGTGTCTCTCAAAGTGTGCTGAAAGTTCCAGGGTCAGAAAACCTCTTTCAATTCCATATCCAAAGCGAGCATACTTGCTTTCTGTGCTAAGCCTAGAACAGGGTGTGTGTTTGTAGGGATGTTTGGTTGGAACAGTATATTTAGCTGTTAAGCTTTATACAATAGCATGGCTGCTTTTTTGTTTGTTTGTAATTTGTAAAAGTTATGATTGTCTTATTATATGTTAACTGCATTCTTAAATAAACTTTGTTTGATAAAAGCTCCCTAGTGGGTCACTTGAATCATACCTGGGGTGGAACATCTTATGCTCACCCGTTCCAAATTAAAGTGCAAACTTTATGGCCTAGGCTGACTTCATAAAAACCTTGGGAGTTTCTGACCTGAATTATAACACTTATCAATTTACAACTACAGTCCAGGTAAAAGGAAGAAACTATTAACACTCAGGAGGGTTCTCTGCTCGATTGGACTTAGTGTTGCAACATTATCCCTTACGGACTAGAAAATCTCAGGTTCAATTCAGGTTATGCTGGATTATATTGTCTCAGGCAGGATAGCTGTTGGGCTACAGAAATATTCTAGGCTGATTACAGCAAAAGTCATTAAGGTTTTCTGTTCATGATGGTCATCTCCTGACCCTGCTGGTAACTGGATGCACGTGTTCAGGGGAGCACAGTCGAGGGAGGAGAAAAAGAAGCTGAATCAGACTGAGATACCATGCACTCCACAATCAAAATAAACAAAACATTAGAAATCTAGAGAAATGTCACAGGATCCCAAGTTTAGCACCTGATCTGAAGGGTAGGTGTGAAGTATTTATCATCGTGGGACAGAGTTGAAACCACTCTAAAAATCAACTATCAGGAGTGGTGAGGAAAGAACTGTGAAGAAGAGGGGAATGCATCAATTCTTGACCTCAACATTGTTAACTGTTGACTATTAGAATACAAGGATCATTTAGTAAAAGTAGCAGCTTTAAAGAACATTAAATGCCTGAAATAACCTGGATGGCACGGTGACAGTGGTTAGCACTGCTGCCTCACAGATCCAGGGACCCGGGTTCGATTCCGGCCTTGGGTGACCATGTGGAGTTTGCACATTTTCCCCGTGTCTGCATGGGTTTCCTCTGGGTGCTCCGATTTCCTCCCACAGTCCAAAAGACGTGCTGGTTAGGTGCACTGGCCGTGCTAAATTCTTCCTCAGTGTATCCGAACAGGCGCCTGAGTGTGGTGACTAGGGGATTTTCAGTGACTTCATTGCCGTGTTAATGTAAGCCTACTTGTGACACTAATAAATAAACTTTAACTTGACACGTCATTCTGTTTAATACGCACCAACAGTTAAGTCCATCTTGTTACCAACACCATCTTCGGAAGACTCCCTCTGTGAACGGAACAAAAAATTGTAATAACAATTAAAACTATTAAATTATGAGTTTGCTGCTGCCAGTTTGTTACTGTGTTTCTTTCAATCACAATCTTAGCATCTTCAAACTATATGAAATATTGTTGGACCATCTAATCATAGTGGAGGCTTCCCAAACCCCTGCCTGTTCAGGACTCAGCACAGAGAGAGAGGGGAGTTTTACACAAATCGTTACAGGTTCATGGGGTTGGATAGAGAGAGGACATGTCCCCTTTTTTTCTTGCTCTGCCACTTTTCATTCGGCTCATCTTCAACCCTTGCTGTCCCTTGCCCTTGTATCGTGGCTTGTCGTCTTCTTTTCCCTGGAGCTTTTCCCTTTTTAAAAAAATGTACATGTTAGTCACGTGCGTGCGTGCGTAAGGTGGGGTTCTTTTGTCAGGTACAGGGCTTTTGGTGTACATGTGGGAGAGATTGTGGGTCAGAAGGAAAAGGGGGGGGGGGGGGGGGGGGGGGGGGGTGAAGGGCGTTGGTCGGGGCCCCTGGGGGAAGAGGGTAGTGGGTGCATGGGTTCTGCTGTATTTTGGGTGGTTAGGGAGAGGTGGTTATAGGTTCAGTTGGACCCCAGGTCTAAGAGGAGAAAGGTGAGCATCTAACACCACATACCGGGCATTTGCTTGTAAATAACAAAAGCAGACAAACCCTAGTCACTGCAAAGTTGTGCGTTTGGCTTGTTTACAGCTCAGACATTGGAATATCAATCCAAAGCAGTATTCTCCTATATATTACGGTGGGAACATTAATTCATTCATGGGATGAATGGTTGTCCCACCTCACCAAACCCCTCAGCCGAAAATTAAAATTCATGATTAGAATCTCATGTCAAACAAAACAAGCAATCAAATTATTTTCAAATGTCATTTATATATTGTCTAAAACCATCTCCAAGCAGAATACTGCCATATTATTGCCCTTCAGGAATCAGTAGAGAACAGCAGTAAGATAGAGAACTGCAATAAACTTTATTTTTTATAAAATGACAGATGACCTGTCTCAAGAGGGACTTGAGAAATCAATAAACAAATATCACCCGGGGTAAGAAGGGAGGCGATGGCCTAGTGGTATTATCGCTAGACTATTCATTCAGAAATCAGCTAATGTCCTGGGTACCCGGGTTCGAATCCTGCCAGGGCAGATGGTGGAATTTGAATTCAATAAAAAATATCAGAATCTACTGCTGACCATGAAACCATTGTCGACTGTTGGAAAAAACCATCTGGTTCGCTAATGTCCTTTAGGGAAGGAAATCTGCCGTCCTTACCTGGTCTGGCCCACATGTGACTCCAGAGCCACAGCAATGTGGTTGACTCTTAACTGCCCTCCAAGGGTGGGCAATAAATGCTGGCCCAGCCAGCGACGCCCATGTCCCACGAATTAATAAAAGATGATGTTTTGATCTGTGAGCTTTAACTGGACAACTTGATGCAACAAACACCAAAATTGCAGACCGCATAACAGTCAATGTCGACAATGGGATTAGCGTGTGTAATTTACAACATTAAAAAGGCTGCTTACCAAGCCCCATTACTATATGCCTCTTGTGACACAAACATGGAGCTGACTACTGTTTAAACACACAGAGATGAACTACAGTGTAAATCCTCACCATCAGTTTACTCTTGTATTTAGTTTTTTTTAAAAACAAGACAGCACAATTATTGATTCTTTCCATATGTACTGGATTGAATATTCTGTGCAGTGTAACACTGGGATAAGGCTCTGGAGGATGCAGCTCTAAAGTTAGGGCATTGGGGAGAGTTACAGAACAAAGAGATCTAGGGGTACATGTTCATAGCTCCTTGAAAATGGAGTCACAGGTGGACAGAGTGGTGAAGGAGGCATTCAGCATGCTTGGTTTCATTGAATACAGGAGTTGGGACGTCTTGTTGGAAGTTGTACAAGACATTGGTAAGGCCACACTTGGAATACTGTGTACAGTTCTGGTCATCCTATTATAGAAAGGATATTATTAAACTAGAAAGAGTGCAGAAAAGATTTACCAGAATGCTACCGGGACTTGATGGTTTGAGTTATAAGGAGAGGCTGAACAGACTGGGACTTTTTTCTCTGGAGCGTAGGAGGCTGAGGGGTGATCTTATAGAGGTCTATAAAATAATGAAGGGCACAGATCAGCTAGATAGTCAATATCTTTTCCCAAAGGTAGGGGAGTCTAAAACTAGAGGGCATAGGTTTAAGATGCGAGGGAACATAGAACATAGAACATAGAACATTACAGCGCAGAACAGGCCCTTCGGCCCACGATGTTGCACCGACCAGTTAAAAAAAAAAACTGTGACCCTCCAACCTAAACCAATTTCTTTTCGTCCATGAACCTATCTACGGATCTCTTAAACGCCCCCAAACTAGGCGCATTTACTACTGATGCTGGCAGGGCATTCCAATCCCTCACCACCCTCTGGGTAAAGAACCTACCCCTGACATCGGTTCTATAACTACCCCCCCTCAATTTAAAGCCATGCCCCCTCGTGCTGGATTTCTCCATCAGAGGAAAAAGGCTATCACTATCCACCCTATCTAAACCTCTAATCATCTTATATGTTTCAATAAGATCCCCTCTTAGCCGCCGCCTTTCCAGCGAAAACAATCCCAAATCCCTCAGCCTCTCCTCATAGGATCTCCCCTCCATACCAGGCAACATCCTGGTAAACCTCCTCTGCACCCTCTCCAAAGCCTCCACATCCTTCCTGTAATGTGGGGACCAGAACTGCACACAGTACTCCAAGTGCGGCCGCACCAGAGTTGTGTACAGTTGCAACATAACGCTACGACTCCTAAATTCAATCCCCCTACCAATAAACGCCAAGACACCATATGCCTTCTTAACAACCTTATCTACTTGATTCCCAACTTTCAGGGATCTATGCACACATACACCTAGATCCCTCTGCTCCTCCACACTATTCAAAGTCCTCCCGTTAGCCCTATACTCAACACATCTGTTATTCCTACCAAAGTGAATTACCTCACACTTCTCCGCATTAAACTCCATCCGCCACCTCTCGGCCCAACTTTGCAACCTGTCTAAGTCTTCCTGCAAACTACGACACCCTTCCTCACTGTCTACCACACCACCGACTTTGGTGTCATCAGCAAATTTGCTAATCCACCCAACTATACCCTCATCCAGATCATTAATAAATATTACAAACAGCAGTGGCCCCAAAACAGATCCCTGAGGTACACCACTTGTAACCGCACTCCATGATGAATATTTACTATCAACCACCACCCTCTGTTTCCTATCCGCTAGCCAATTCCTGATCCAATTTCCTAGATCACCCCCAATCCCATACATCTGCATTTTCTGCAGAAGCCTACCATGGTGAACCTTATCAAACGCCTTACTAAAATCCATATATACCACGTCCACTGCCTTGCCCCCATCCACCTCCTTGGTCACTTTCTCAAAAAACTCAATAAGGTTAGTAAGGCACGACCTACCTGCCACAAAACCATGCTGACTATCACCTATCAATTCATTACTCTCCAAATAACTATAAATCCTATCCCTTATAATTTTTTCCAACATTTTGCCGACAACAGAAGTGAGACTCACCGGTCTATAATTCCCGGGGAAGTCTCTGTTCCCCTTCTTAAACAATGGGACAACATTCGCTAACCTCCAATCTTCTGGTACTATACCAGAGGCCAACGACGACCTGAAGATCAGAGCCAGAGGCTCTGCAATCACTTCTCTTGCCTCCCAGAGAATCCTTGGATAAATCCCATCCGGACCAGGGGATTTATCTATTTTCAGACCCTCCAGAATATCCTGCACATCCTCCTTATCAACTGTAATACTGTCTATTCTACTCCCTTGCAACCCAGTGTCCTCCTCAGCTATATTCATGTCCCCTTGCGTGAACACCGAAGAGAAATATTGGTTCAATGCTTCACCAATCTCCTCCGGTTCCACACATAACTTCCCTCTGCCATCTATAACTGGCCCTAAACTTGCCCTAACCAACCTTCTGTTCTTGACATACCTATAGAACGCCTTAGGATTCTCTTTAACCCTATCCGCCAAAGTCTTCTCATGTCCCCTTTTAGCCCTTCTAAGCTCGCTCTTCAACTCCCTCTTAGCCAATCTAAAGCTTTCTAGTGCACTACCCGAGTGCTCACGTCTCATCCGAACATAAGCCTCCTTTTTCTTTTTAACCAACAAAGAAACTTTTTTGGTGCACCACGGTTCCCTAGCCCTACCAATTCCTCCTTGCCTGACAGGGACATACCTATCACAGACTCGCAGTAGCTGCTCCTTGAAAAAACTCCACATGTCGGACGTTCCCAGTCCCTGTAATCTCCTAGTCCAACCTATGTTTCCTAATTCTCTCCTAATAGCCTCATAATTACCCTTCCCCCAGCTAAAACCACTGGCCCGAGGTTCATGCCTATCCCTTTCCATCACTAAGGTGAACGTAACCGAATTGTGGTCACTATCACCAAAATGCACACCAACTTCCAAGTCTAGCACCTGGTCTGGCTCATTTCCCAGCACCAGATCCAATATAGCCTCACCTCTAGTTGGCCTGTCTACATACTGAGTCAAAAAACCTTCCTGCACGCTTTGAACAAAAACTGACCCCTCTAACGAGCTAGAGCTATAACAATTCCAGTCAATATTAGTCAAGTTAAAATCCCCCATAACAATTGCCCTATTACTTTCACTCCTAAGCAGGATTGACTCCGCAATCCTTTCCTCAACCTCTCTAGAACTTTTAGGAGGTCTATAAAAGACTCCCAACAGGGTGACCTCTCCTCTCCTATTTCTAATCTCCGCCCATACTACCTCAACAGATAAGTCCTCATCAAACCTCCTCTCTGACACTGTGATACAATCTCTGACCAATAATGCTACCCCTCCCCCTCTTCTACCTCCTTCCCTACTTCGACTAAAACATTTGAACCCCGGGACCTGCAGCATCCATTCCTGCCCCTGCTCTATCCATGTCTCTGAAATAGCCACAACATCGAAGTCCCAGGTACTGATCCACGCTGCAAGTTCACCCACTTTATTGCGAATACTCCTGGCATTGAAGTATACACATTTCAAACCCTGCTCCACCCCACCTCTGCAATGCCGTGCATTGCAGTCCCCATCCATGCATCCCTCACTTTCAGCCCCACTACTCAGGATCCCTCCCCCCCCCCCGAATCCGTTTAAACCTCCCTGCATGGCCTTAGCAAATTTACCCCCCAGGATATTGGTCCCCTTCTGATTAAGGTGTAGACCATCCTTCTCATAGAGGTCACACCTTCCCCAGTACGAGCCCCAATTGCTTAAGTACCTGAACCCCTCCCTCCTGCACCATCCCCTCAGCCATGAATTCAAACCTTCCCTCTCCCTATTCCTCTCTAAACTATCCCGTGGTACAGGCAAGAGTCCAGAGATAACCACTCTGTCAGTCTTGGCCTTTAGTTTCCACCCCAACTCCATAAATCCCTGCCTAATATCCCCTTCCCCTATCCTCCCTATGTCGTGTGTCCCCACATGTACAATAACTTGTGGTTTATCTCCCTCCCCCCTAAGAGTCCTGAATACCCTGTCAGACACATCCCGGACCCCAGCCCCTGGTAGGCAACACACCAACCCTGAGTCCCTACCTTTAGTTCCGACCCTCCTATCTGTCCCCCTAATTGTGGAGTCCCCAATCACAAGGCCCAGTCTTTTACAGCCCCTAACCACCAAAGGGATACAAAAGTGTACAGAGGGGCAATTTTTTCCACACAGATGGTGGTGAGTGTCTGGAACAAGCTGCCAGAGGCAGTAGTAGAGGCGGGTACAATTTTGTCTTTTAAAAAGTGTTTAGACAGTTACATGGGTGAGAAGGGTATAGAGGGATCTGGGCCGAACATGGCAATCGGGACTAGCTTAGAGGTTTAAAAAAAGGATGGCATGGACAAGTTGGGCCGAAAGGCCTGCTTCTATGCTATAAACCTCTGACTCTAACTCTATAGTGGTGACAATAATGGTGGGAATAAATTGGGAATGTTTTACACAAAGTATATGATGCATTAAAGCATGTGATTTTTTTCTATTGTTCAACGCTAGCATTGAAATAAATATACCCGGGTTCGATTCCCGGCTCGGGTCACCGTCTGTGTGGAGTTTGCACATTCTCCTCGTGTCTGCGTGGGTTTCCTCCGGGTGCTCCGGTTTCCTCCCACACTCCAAAGATGTGCGGGTTAGGTTGACTGGCCATGCTAAAATTGCCCCTTAGTGTCCTGAGATGCATAGGTTAGAGGGATTAGCGGGTAAATGTGTAGGGATAAGGGGGGTAGGGCCTGGGTGGGATTGTGGTCGGTGCAGACTCGATGGGCCAAATGGCCTCTTTCTGCACTGTAGGGATTCTATGATTCAAATACCGCCAACAAGTAGATAGAGTTTTATTGACAAGGGTGTGAAAGAGTATTGGGGTAGTTAGATCAGCCATGATCTTATCAAGTGGCAGAACAGATGTGAGGAGCCAAATGGCCTACTTCTGTTCCTAATTTGTATGTCGTATGTATGCTTGTATGTAACACGACACATTATAACCAACTGGCCCCAATTTATTACATAAGGCAATGTGTTGTGTTCACAATTCTAATCAGGTCTAAATGATGCATCAGCTTATGTTGCAATACATTTCAGTCCGTCAACTTTATGTCACAAGAGTACACCTTTTTGTTGTGGGGCTTAGAGTAATTAGGTTAGTCAGCAGCAGGCTTAATGTGATAAACTTAAGCAGCAAATTAGGCACATCAGATCTCCAGTGTGTTCAGTAAAGCTGTTCTTACCAGTAATCCCATTTTGGAAAATTGCGTAGAGAGAGGGTTTATCCATGTGTCATTGTTCGCACCTTTCATGGAGCCCTGGACGAGAGATTCAGAATAAGTTCAGTTCAGATGAAAATGATGAGCTGCTTTTACTGTTTCAGATGCTGACAGACCTGCTGTGTATTTCCAGCGTTTGCTAAACTTCAGGTTTTTCTTTATATTAATAATTTTTAAATATTATTTCTCTCTTCAGGGCCAACCCATTCACTGCTTTAAACCCCCATATCAACCATAATCCCGTTCCACTGGATGGCGTCAACACTGAAAATTCACAAGTTCTGTTTGACTTCATGGAGCTGCTCACAAAAAGGTTACTTTGATGATTTGTTAAAGTACGCTTTTCTGACCTCCTTCATTTTTCTTTCCACCAGAAATAAAAAGGTCACAACACAAACTGCAAATGAGCAACGTACGATGCCGATTTACGCCAACTGTCATCGTTGCGGCCCAAAGCTTTCAGAAAGATGTCTACAAGCAGACGGCGGCAATTCTGAAGTTATTACCACCCATAGGCTTAACAAAAAAAGATGTATCCACGTTGTTTTAGAAGTTGTGGAAAACCTGTGAGATACCTCCGTGCAGTAATACCCACTGCTTTCACGCAGCATCAGTGCGCAGAGAATCTGTAAGGACGTCGGCCAGTTGATAACAGTTTTCCTCATGAAGAAAGTCAAGAGAAGCAAAATACACGACAGCAGCCCAGAGAGATTGAGGAGATTAAGACGACAAAAACCTTGGTAAGCATATATAGAAAAAGAGGGTGCAAAACCAAAAAAAACTTGGGTGCGTCGAAGCGGCCTCTAGGCTGTGGGATTCAAGTACACCAAACAAAACAAAATAAAAAAATTCCAAAAATTTGCACCTCAGCTTCAATAGTGAGAAGCTGCCAAACAACAGAAAGCAAGCGTAGATGAGTGGGTGAAAAACATGCAGGTTGAGAAGAGACACGCCAATGGTGATCCGTGGCAGAATGCTGAGCAGCACACTTGCTGCTTTTTTCACACCTACACCTCTTCCTCCTACACCTACACACGAGGCAGCTTTCCAGGTCACATGTCCGTCGCATCGTCAAGAATCCCTACAGTGCAGGAGGGCGGCATTTGGCCCATCTCGCCTGTACCGACAACAATCCCACCCAGGCCCTAGCCCCGTAACCCCACGTATTTACCCTGCTAGTCCCCCTGACACCAAGGAGCAATTTAGCATGGCCAATCCACCTAACCAGCACGTCTTTGGAGTGTGGGAGGAAACCAGAGTACCCGGAGGAAACCCACGCAGACATGGGGAGAACGCGCAGACTCTGCACTGACAGTGACCCGAGGCTAGAACAGAGTCCAGGTCCCTGGCCTGTGTCACCATGTTGCCCATCAGGTT